>NW_026775264.1:0-130036 GCF_030867095.1 Alligator mississippiensis | reverse complement strand
TCGCTTAAATGGGTCCCCCCGGAAACGGGGGCCCATTTTTTGGGTTACTACCCCCGTTTTTTGGTTCCTACACCTGGTGTCGCGCTTAAATGGGTCCCCCCGGAAACGGGGGCCGGTTTTTTGGGGTCCTACCCCGTTTTTTGGTTCCTACCCGTTTTTGGTTCCTACCACCAGTTTTTTGGTTCCTACCCCTGGTGTCGCGCTTAAATGGGTCCCCCCGGAAACGGGGGCCCGTTTTTTGGGTTCCTACCCCCGTTTTTTGGTTCCTATCCCCGGTGTCACGCTTAAATGGGTGCCCCCGGAAACGGGGGCCCGCATTTGGGTTCCTACCCCCGTTTTTTGTTTCCTACCCCCGGTGTCGCGCTTAAATGGGTCCCCCCGGAAACGGGGGCCCGTTTTATTGGTTTCTACCCCCGTTTTTTGGTTCCTACCCCCGGTGTCGCGCTTAAATGGGTCCCCCCGGAAACAAGGGGCCCGTTTTTTGGGTTCCTACCCCCGTTTTTTGGTTCCTACCCCCGGTGTCGCGCTTAAATGGGTCCCCGGTAACGGGGGCCCGTTTTTTGGGTTCCTACCCCCGTTTTTTGGTTCCTACCCCCGGTGTCGCGCTTAAATGGGTCCCCTGGGTAACGGGGGCCCGTTTTTTGGGTTCCTACCCCCGTTTTTTGGTTCCTACCCCCGGTGTCGCGCTTAAATGGGTCCCCCCGGAAACGGGGGCCCGTTTTTTGGGTTCCTACCCCCGTTTTTTGGTTCCTACCCCCGGTGTCGCGCTTAAATGGGTCCCCCCGGAAACGGGTGCCCGTTTTTTGGGTTCCTACCCCCGTTTTTTGGTTCCTACCCCGGTGTCGCGCTTAAATGGGTCCCCCGGAAACGGGGGCCCGTTTTTTGGGTTTCTACCCCCGTTTTTTGGTTCCAATGCCCGGTGTCGCGCTTAAATGGGTCCCCCCGGAAACGGGGGCCCGTTTTTTGGGTTCCTACCTCCGTTTTTTGGTTCCTACCTCCGGTGTCGCGCTTAAATGGGTCCCCCGGAAACGGGGGCCTGTTTTTTGGGTTCCTACTCCGTTTTTTGGTTCCTACCCCCGGTGTCGCGCTTAAATGGTCCCCCCGGAAATGGGGGCCCGTTTTTTGGGTTCCTACCCCCGTTTTTTGGTTCCTACCCCCGGTGTCGCGCTTAAATGGGTCCCCCCGGAAACGGGGGCCCAGTTTTTGGGTTACTACCCCCGTTTTTTGGTTTCTACACCTGGTGTCGCGCTTAAATGGGTCCCCCCGGAAACGGGGGCCCGTTTTTTTGGGGTCCTACCCCGTTTTTTGGTTCCTACCCGTTTTTTGGTTCCTACCCCCGTTTTTTGATTCCTACCCCAGGTGTCGCGCTTAAATTGGTCCACCCGGAAACGGGGGCCCGTTTTTTGTGTTCCTACCCCCTTTTTTTGGTTCCTACCCCCGGTGTCGCGCTTAAATAGGTGCCCCCGGAAACGGGGGCCCGTATTTGGGTTCCTACCCCGTTTTTTGGTTCCTACCCCCGGTGTTGCGCTTAAATGGGTCCCCCCGGAAACAAGGGCCCGTTTTTTGGGTTCCTACCCCCATTTTTTGGTTCCTACCCCCGGTGTCGCGCTTAAATGGGTCCCCTGGGTAACGGGGGCCCGTTTTTTGGGTTCCTACCCCCGTTTTTTGGTTCCTACCCCCGGTGTCGCGCTTAAATGGGTCCCCCCGGAAACGGGGGCCCGTTTTTTGGGTTCCTACCTCCGTTTTTGGTTCCTACCCTCGGTGTCGCGCTTAAATGGGTCCCCCCGGAAACTAGTGCCCGTTTTTTGGGTTCCTACCCCTGTTTTTTGGTTCCTACCCCCGGTGTCGCGCTTAAATGGGTCCCCCCGGAAACGGGGGCCAGTTTTTTGGGTTTCTACCCCCGTTTTTTGGTTCCAATGCCCGGTGTCGCGCTTAAATGGGTCCTCCCGGAAACGGGGGCCCGTTTTTTGGGTTCCTACCTCCGTTTTTTGGTTCCTACCTCCGGTGTCGCGCTTAAATGGGTCCCCCCGGAAACGGGGGCCCATTTTTTGGGTTCCTACCCCGTTTTTTGGTTCCTGCCCCCGGTGTCGCGCTTAAATGGGTCCCCCCGGAAACGGGGGCCCGTTTTTTGGGTTTCTACCCCCGTTTTTTGGTTCCAATGCCCGGTGTCGCGCTTAAATGGGTCCCCCCGGAAACGGGGCCTGTTTTTGGGTTCCTACCTCCGTTTTTTGGTTCCTACCTCCGGTGTCGCGCTTAAATGGGTCCCCCCCGGAAACGGGGGCCCGTTTTTTGGGTTTCTACCCCCGTTTTTTGGTTCCAATGCCCGGTGTCGCGCTTAAATGGGTCCCCCCGGAAACGGGGGCCCGTTTTTTGGTTCCTACCCTCCGTTTTTTGGTTCCTACCTCCGTGTCGCGCTTAAATGGGTCCCCCCGGAAACGCGGGCCCGTTTTTTGGGTTCCTACCCCCGTTTTTTGGGTCCTACCCCCGGTGTCGCGCTTAAATGGGTCCCCCCGGAAATGGGAGCCCGTTTTTTGGGTTCCTACCCCCGTTTTTTGGTTCCTACCCCCGGTGTCGCGCTTAAATGAGTCCCCCCGGAAACGGGGGCCCGTTTTTTGGGTTCCTACCCCCGTTTTTTGGTTCCTACCCCCGGTGTCGCGCTTAAATGGGTCCCCCCGGAAACGGGGCCCGTTTTATTGGTTTCTACCCCCGTTTTTGGTTCCTACCCCCGGTGTCGCGCTTAAATGGGTCCCCCCGGAAACAAGGGGCCCGTTTTTTGGGTTCCTACCCCCGTTTTTTGGTTCCTACCCCCGGTGTCGCGCTTAAATGGGTCCCCCCGGTAACGGGGGCCCGTTTTTTGGGTTCCTACCCCCATTTTTTGGTTCCTACCCCCGGTGACGCGCTTAAATGGGTCCCCTGGGTAACGGGGGCCCGTTTTTTGGGTTCCTACCCCCGTTTTTTGGTTCTACCCCCGGTGTCGCGCTTAAATGGGTCCCCCCGGAAACGGGGGCCCGTTTTTTGGGTTCCTACCCCCGTTTTTTGGTTCCTACCCCGGTGTCGCGCTTAAATGGGTCCCCCCGGAAACGGGGGCCCGTTTTTTGGGTTCCTACCCCTGTTTTTTGGTTCCTACCCCCGGTGTCGCGCTTAATTGGTCCCCCCGGAAACGGGGCCCGTTTTTTGGGTTTCTACCCCCGTTTTTTGGTGCCAATGCCCGGTGTCGCGCTTAAATGGGTCCCCCCGGAAACGGGGGCCCGTTTTTTGGGTTCCTACCTCCGTTTTTTGGTTCCTACCTCCGGTGTCGCGCTTAAATGGGTCCCCCCGGAAACGGGGGCCCGTTTTTTGGGTTCCTACCCCCGTTTTTTGGGTCCTACCCCCGGTGTCGCGCTTAAATGGGTCCCCCCGGAAATGGGGCCCGTTTTTTGGGTTCCTACCCCCGTTTTTGGTTCCTACCCCGGTGTCGCGCTTAAATGAGTCCCCCCGGAAACGGGGGCCCGTTTTTTGGGTTCCTACCCCCGTTTTTTGGTTCCTACCCCGGTGTCGCGCTTAAATGGGTCCCCCGGAAACGGGGCCAGTTTTATTGGTTTCTACCCCCGTTTTTTGGTTCCTACCCCCGGTGTCGCGCTTAAATGGGTCCCCCCGGAAACAAGGGGCCCGTTTTTTGGGTTCCTACCCCCCGTTTTTTGGTTCCTATCCCCGGTGTCGCGCTTAAATGGGTCCCCCCGGTAACGGGGGCCCGTTTTTTGGGTTCCTACCCCCATTTTTTGGTTCCTACCCCCGGTGTCGCGCTTAAATGGGTCCCCCCGGAAACGGGGCCTGTTTTTTGGGTTCCTACCTCCGTTTTTGGTTCCTACCTCCGGTGTCGCGCTTAAATGGGTCCCCCCGGAAACGGGGGCCCGTTTTTTGGGTTACTACCCCCGTTTTTTGGTTCCTACACCTGGTGTCGCGCTTAAATAGGTGCCCCCGGAAACGGGGGCCCGTATTTGGGTTCCTACCCCCGTTTTTTGTTTCCTACCCCCGGTGTCGCGCTTAAATGGGTCCCCCCGGAAAGGGGGGCCCATTTTATTTGTTTCTACCCCCGTTTTTTGGTTCCTACCCCCGGTGTTGCGCTTAAATGGGTCCCCCGGGAAACAAGGGGCCCGTTTTTTGGGTTCCTACCCCCGTTTTTTGGTGCCTACCCCCGGTGTCGCGCTTAAATGGGTCCCCTGGGTAACGGGGGCCCGTTTTTTGGGTTCCTACCCCCGTTTTTTGGTTCCTACCCCCGGTGTCGCGCTTAAATGGGTCCCCCCGGAAACGGGGGCCCGTTTTTTGGGTTCCTACCTCCGTTTTTTGGTTCCTACCCCCGGTGTCGCGCTTAAATGGGTCCCCCCGGAAACGGGTGCCCGTTTTTTGGGTTCCTACCCCTGTTTTTTGGTTCCTACCCCCGGTGTCGTGCTTAAATGGGGTCCCCCCGGAAACGGGGGCCCGTTTTTTGGGTTTCTACCCCCGTTTTTTGGTTCCAATGCCCGGTGTCGCGCTTAAATGGGTCCCCCCGGAAACGGGGGCCCGTTTTTTGGGTTCCTACCTCCGTTTTTTGGTTCCTACCTCCGGTGTCGCGCTTAAATGGGTCCCCCCGGAAACGGGGGCCCGTTTTTTGGGTTCCTAATCCCGTTTTTTGGTTCCTACCCCCGGTGTCGCGCTTAAATGGGTCCCCCCGGAAATGGGGGCCCGTTTTTGGGTTCCTACCCCCGTTTTTTGGTTCCTACCCCCCGGTGTCGCGCTTAAATGGGTCCCCTGGGTAACGGGGGCCCGTTTTTTGGGTTCCTACCCCGTTTTTTGGTTCCTACCCCGGTGCCGCGCTTAAATGGGTCCCCCCGGAAACAGGGGCCCGTTTTTTGGGTTCCTACCCCCGTTTTTTGGTTTCCTACCACCGGTGTCGCGCTTAAATGGGTCCCCCCGGAAACGGGTGCCCGTTTTTTGGGTTCCTACCCCCGTTTTTTGGTTCCAATGCCCGTGTCGTGCTTAAATGGGTCCCCCCGGAAACGGGGGCCCGTTTTTTGGGTTCCTACCTCCGTTTTTTGGTTCCTACCTCCGGTGTCGCGCTTAAATGGGTCCCCCCGGAAACGGGGCCCGTTTTTTGGGTTCCTACCCCCGTTTTTTGTTCCTACCCCGGTGTCGCGCTTAAATGGGTCCCCCCGGAAACGGGGGCCCGTTTTTTGGGTTTCTACCCCCGTTTTTTGGTTCCAATGCCCGGTGTCGCGCTTAAATGGGTCCCCCCGGAAACGGGGGCTCGTTTTTTGGGTTCCTACCCCTGTTTTTTGGTTCCTACCCCCGGTGTCGCGCTTAAATTGGTCCCCCTGGAAACGGGGGCCCGTTTTTTGGGTTTCTACCCCCGTTTTTTGGTTCCAATGCCCGGTGTCGCGCTTAAATGGGTCCCCCGGAAACGGGGGCCGTTTTTTGGGTTCCTACCTCCGTTTTTTGGTTCCTACCTCCGGTGTCGCGCTTAAATGGGTCCCCCCGGAAACGGGGGCCCGTTTTTTGGGTTCCTACCCCCGTTTTTTGGGTCCTACCCCCGGTGTCGCGCTTAAATGGGTCCCCCCGGAAATGGGGGCCCGTTTTTTGGGTTCCTACCCCCGTTTTTTGGTTCCTACCCCCGGTGTCGCGCTTAAATGAGTCCCCCCGGAAACGGGGGCCCGTTTTTTGGGTTCCTACCCCGTTTTTGGTTCCTACCCCCGGTGTCGCGCTTAAATGGGTCCCCCCGGAAACGGGGGCCAGTTTTATTGGTTTCTACCCCGTTTTTTGGTTCCTACCCCCGGTGTCGCGCTTAAATGGGTCCCCCCGGAAACAAGGGGCCCGTTTTTTGGGTTCCTACCCCCGTTTTTTGGTTCCTACCCCCGGTGTCGCGCTTAAATGGGTCCCCCCGGTAACGGGGGCCCGTTTTTTGGGTTCCTACCCCCATTTTTTGGTTCCTACCCCCGGTGTCGCGCTTAAATGGGTCCCCCCGGAAACGGGGGCCCGTTTTTTGGGTTCCTACCTCCGTTTTTTGGTTCCTACCTCCGGTGTCGCGCTTAAATGGGTCCCCCCGGAAACGGGGGCCCGTTTTTTGGGTTACTACCCCCGTTTTTTGGTTCCTACACCTGGTGTCTCGCTTAAATAGGTGCCCCGGAAACGGGGGCCCGTATTTGGGTTCCTACCCCCGTTTTTTGTTTCCTACCCCCGGTGTCGCGCTTAAATGGGTCCCCCCGGAAACGGGGGCCAGTTTTATTGGTTTCTACCCCCGTTTTTTGGTTCCTACCCCCGGTGTCGTGCTTAAATGGGTCCCCCCGGAAACGGGGGCCCGTTTTTTGGGTTCCTACCTCCGTTTTTTGGTTCCTACCTCCGGTGTCGCGCTTAAATGGGTCCCCCCGGAAACGGGGGCCCGTTTTTTGGGTTCCTAATCCCGTTTTTTGGTTCCTACCCCCGGTGTCGCGCTTAAATGGGTCCCCCCGGAAATGGGGGCCCGTTTTTTGGGTTCCTACCCCCGTTTTTGGTTCCTACCCCCGGTGTCGCGCTTAAATGGGTCCCCTGGGTAACGGGGGCCCGTTTTTTGGGTTCCTACCCCCGTTTTTTGGTTCCTACCCCCGGTGCCCGCGCTTAAATGGGTCCCCCGGAAACAGGGGCCCGTTTTTTGGGTTCCTACCCCCGTTTTTTGGTTCCTACCACCGGTGTCGCGCTTAAATGGGTCCCCCCGGAAACGGGTGCCCGTTTTTTGGGTTCCTACCCCCGTTTTTTGGTTCCAATGCCCGGTGTCGCGCTTAAATGGGTCCCCCGGAAACGGGGCCCGTTTTTTGGGTTCCTACCTCCGTTTTTTGGTTCCTACCTCCGGTGTCGCGCTTAAATGGGTCCCCCCGGAAACGGGGGCCCGTTTTTTTGGGTTCCTACCCCCGTTTTTTGGTTCCTACCCCCGGTGTCGCGCTTAAATGGGTCCCCCCGGAAACGGGGGCCCGTTTTTTGGGTTTCTACCCCCGTTTTTTGGTTCCAATGCCCGGTGTCGCGCTTAAATGGGTCCCCCCGGAAACGGGGGCCCGTTTTTTGGGTTCCTACCTCCGTTTTTTGGTTCCTACCCCCGGTGTCGCGCTTAAATGGGTCCCCCGGAAACGGGGGCCCATTTTATTGGTTTCTACCCCGTTTTTTGGTTCCTACCCCCGGTGTTGCGCTTAAATGGGTCCCCCGGGAAACAAGGGGCCCGTTTTTTGGGTTCCTACCCCCGTTTTTTGGTTCCTACCCCCGGTGTCGCGCTTAAATGGGTCCCCTGGGTAACGGGGGCCCGTTTTTTGGGTTCCTACCCCCGTTTTTTGGTTCCTACCCCCGGTGACGCGCTTAAATGGGTCCCCTGGGTAACGGGGGCCCGTTTTTTGGGTTCCTACCCCCGTTTTTTGGTTCCTACCCCCGGTGTCGCGCTTAAATGGGTCCCCCCGGAAACGGGGGCCCGTTTTTTGGGTTCCTACCCCCGTTTTTTGGTTCCTACCCCCGGTGTCGCGCTTAAATGGGTCCCCCCGGAAACGGGGGCCCGTTTTTTGGGTTCCTACCCCTGTTTTTTGGTTCCTACCCCCGGTGTCGCGCTTAAATTGGTCCCCCCGGAAACGGGGCCCGTTTTTTGGGTTTCTACCCCCGTTTTTTGGTTCCAATGCCCGGTGTCGCGCTTAAATGGGTCCCCCCGGAAACGGGGGCCCGTTTTTTTGGGTTCCTACCTCCGTTTTTTGGTTCCTACCTCCGGTGTCGCGCTTAAATGGGTCCCCCCGGAAACGGGGGCCCGTTTTTTGGGTTCCTACCCCCGTTTTTTGGGTCCTACCCCCGGTGTCGCGCTTAAATGGGTCCCCCCGGAATGGGGGCCCGTTTTTTGGGTTCCTACCCCCGTTTTTTGGTTCCGACCCCCGGTGTCGCGCTTAAATGAGTCCCCCGGAAACGGGGGCCCGTTTTTTGGGTTCCTACCCCCGTTTTTTGGTTCCTACCCCCGGTGTCGCGCTTAAATGGGTCCCCCCGGAAACGGGGGCCAGTTTTATTGGTTTCTACCCCCGTTTTTTGGTTCCTACCCCCGGTGTCGCGCTTAAATGGGTCCCCCCGGTAACGGGGGCCCGTTTTTTGGGTTCCTACCCCCATTTTTTGGTTCCTACCCCCGGTGTCGCGCTTAAATGGGTCCCCCCGGAAACGGGGGCCCGTTTTTTGGGTTCCTACCTCCGTTTTTTGGTTCCTACCTCCGGTGTCGCGCTTAAATGGGTCCCCCGGAAACGGGGGCCCGTTTTTTGGGTTACTACCCCCCGTTTTTTGGTTCCTACACCTGGTGTCGCGCTTAAATAGGTGCCCCCCGAAACGGGGGCCCGTATTTGGGTTCCTACCCCCGTTTTTTGTTTCCTACCCCCGGTGTCGCGCTTAAATGGGTCCCCCCGGAAAGGGGGGCCCATTTTATTTGTTTCTACCCCGTTTTTTGGTTCCTACCCCCGGTGTTGCGCTTAAATGGGTCCCCCGGGAAACAAGGGGCCCGTTTTTTGGGTTCCTACCCCCGTTCTTTGGTTCCTACCCCCGGTGTCGCGCTTAAATGGGTCCCCTGGGTAACGGGGGCCCGTTTTTTGGGTTCCTACCCCCGTTTTTTGGTTCCTACCCCCGGTGTCGCGCTTAAATGGGTCCCCCCGGAAACGGGGGCCCGTTTTTTGGGTTCCTACCTCCGTTTTTGGTTCCTACCCCCGGTGTCGTGCTTAAATGGGTCCCCCGGAAACGGGGGCCCGTTTTTTGGGTTTCTACCCCCGTTTTTTGGTTCCAATGCCCGGTGTCGCGCTTAAATGGGTCCCCCCGGAAACGGGGGCCCGTTTTTTGGGTTCCTACCTCCGTTTTTTGGTTCCTACCTCCGGTGTCGCGCTTAAATGGGTCCCCCCGGAAACGGGGGCCCGTTTTTTGGGTTCCTAATCCCGTTTTTTGGTTCCTACCCCCGGTGTCGCGCTTAAATGGGTCCCCCCGGAAATGGGGGCCCGTTTTTTGGGTTCCTACCCCCGTTTTTTGGTTCCTACCCCCGGTGTCGCGCTTAAATGGGTCCCCTGGGTAACGGGGGCCCGTTTTTTGGGTTCCTACCCCCGTTTTTTGGTTCCTACCCCCGTGTCGCGCTTAAATGGGTCCCCCCGGAAACGGGGGCCCGTTTTTTGGGTTCCTACCTCCGTTTTTTGGTTCCTACCCTCGGTGTCGCGCTTAAATGGGTCCCCCGGAAACTAGTGCCCGTTTTTTGGGTTCCTACCCCTGTTTTTTGGTTCCTACCCCCGGTGTCGCGCTTAAATGGGTCCCCCCGGAAACGGGGGCCAGTTTTTTTGGGTTTCTACCCCCGTTTTTTGGTTCCAATGCCCGGTGTCGCGCTTAAATGGGTCCTCCCGGAAACGGGGGCCCGTTTTTTGGGTTCCTACCTCCGTTTTTTGGTTCCTACCTCCGGTGTCGCGCTTAAATGGGTCCCCCGGAAACGGGGGCCCATTTTTTGGGTTCCTACCCCCGTTTTTTGGTTCCTGCCCCCGGTGTCGCGCTTAAATGGGTCCCCCCGGAAACGGGGCCCGTTTTTTGGGTTTCTACCCCCGTTTTTTGGTTCCAATGCCCGGTGTCGCGCTTAAATGGGTCCCCCCGGAAACGGGGGCCTGTTTTTTGGGTTCCTACCTCCGTTTTTTGGTTCCTACCTCCGGTGTCGCGCTTAAATGGGTCCCCCGGAAACGGGGGCCCGTTTTTTGCGTTTCTACCCCCGTTTTTTGGTTCCAATGCCGGTGTCGCGCTTAAATGGGTCCCCCCGGAAACGGGGGCCCGTTTTTTTGGTTCCTACCTCCGTTTTTTGGTTCCTACCTCCGGTGTCGCGCTTAAATGGGTCCCCCCGGAAACGCGGGCCCGTTTTTTGGGTTCCTACCCCCGTTTTTTGGGTCCTACCCCCGTGTCGCGCTTAAATGGGTCCCCCCGGAAATGGGAGCCCGTTTTTTGGGTTCCTACCCCCGTTTTTTGGTTCCTACCCCCGGTGTCGCGCTTAAATGAGTCCCCCCGGAAACGGGGGCCCGTTTTTTGGGTTCCTACCCCCGTTTTTTGGTTCCTACCCCCGGTGTCGCGCTTAAATGGGTCCCCCCGGAAACGGGGGCCCGTTTTATTGGTTTCTACCCCCGTTTTTTGGTTCCTACCCCCGGTGTCGCGCTTAAATGGGTCCCCCGGAAACAAGGGGCCCGTTTTTTGGGTTCCTACCCCCGTTTTTTGGTTCCTACCCCCGGTGTCGCGCTTAAATGGGTCCCCCCGGTAACGGGGGCCCGTTTTTTGGGTTCCTACCCCCATTTTTTGGTTCCTACCCCCGGTGACGCGCTTAAATGGGTCCCCTGGGTAACGGGGGCCCGTTTTTTGGGTTCCTACCCCCATTTTTTGGTTCCTATCCCCGGTGTCGCGCTTAAATGGGTCCCCCGGAAACGGGGGCCCGTTTTTTGGGTTCCTACCCCCGTTTTTTGGTTCCTACCCCCGGTGTCGCGCTTAAATGGGTCCCCCCGGAAACGGGGGCCCGTTTTTTGGGTTCCTACCCCTGTTTTTTGGTTCCTACCCCGGTGTCGCGCTTAAATTGGTCCCCCCGGAAACGGGGGCCCGTTTTTTGGGTTTCTACCCCCGTTTTTTGGTTCCAATGCCGGTGTCGCGCTTAAATGGGTCCCCCCGGAAACGGGGGCCCGTTTTTTGGGTTCCTACCTCCGTTTTTTGGTTCCTACCTCCGGTGTCGCGCTTAAATGGGTCCCCCCGGAAACGGGGCCCGTTTTTTTGGGTTCCTACCCCCGTTTTTGGGTCCTACCCCCGGTGTCGCGCTTAAATGGGTCCCCCCGGAAATGGGGGCCCGTTTTTTGGGTTCCTACCCCCGTTTTTTGGTTCCTACCCCGGTGTCGCGCTTAAATGAGTCCCCCGGAAACGGGGCCCGTTTTTTTGGGTTCCTACCCCCGTTTTTTGGTTCCTACCCCCGGTGTCGCGCTTAAATGGGTCCCCCCGGAAACGGGGGCCAGTTTTATTGGTTTCTACCCCCGTTTTTTGGTTCCTACCCCCGGTGTCGCGCTTAAATGGGTCCCCCCGGAAACAAGGGGCCCGTTTTTTGGGTTCCTACCCCCGTTTTTTGGTTCCTACCCCCGGTGTCGCGCTTAAATGGGTCCCCCCGGTAACGGGGGCCCGTTTTTTGGGTTCCTACCCCCATTTTTTGGTTCCTACCCCCGTGTCGCGCTTAAATGGGTCCCCCCGGAAACGGGGGCCCGTTTTTTGGGTTCCTACCTCGTTTTTTGGTTCCTACCTCCGGTGTCGCGCTTAAATGGGTCCCCCCGGAAACGGGGGCCCGTTTTTGGGTTACTACCCCCGTTTTTTGGTTCCTACACCTGGTGTCGCGCTTAAATAGGTGCCCCCGAAACGGGGGCCCGTATTTGGGTTCCTACCCCCGTTTTTGTTTCCTACCCCCGGTGTCGCGCTTAAATGGGTCCCCCCGGAAAGGGGGGCCCATTTTATTTGTTTCTACCCCCGTTTTTTGGTTCCTACCCCCGGTGTTGCGCTTAAATGGTCCCCCGGGAAACAAGGGGCCCGTTTTTTGGGTTCCTACCCCGTTTTTTGGTTCCTACCCCCGGTGTCGCGCTTAAATGGGTCCCCTGGGTAACGGGGGCCCGTTTTTTGGGTTCCTACCCCCGTTTTTTGGTTCCTACCCCCGGTGTCGCGCTTAAATGGGTCCCCCCGGAAACGGGGGCCCGTTTTTTGGGTTCCTACCTCCGTTTTTTGGTTCCTACCCCGGTGTCGCGCTTAAATGGGTCCCCCCGGAAACGGGTGCCCGTTTTTTGGGTTCCTACCCCTGTTTTTTGGTTCCTACCCCCGGTGTCGTGCTTAAATGGGTCCCCCGGAAACGGGGGCCCGTTTTTTGGGTTTCTACCCCCGTTTTTTGGTTCCAATGCCCGGTGTCGCGCTTAAATGGGTCCCCCGGAAACGGGGCCCGTTTTTTGGGTTCCTACCTCCGTTTTTTGGTTCCTACCTCCGGTGTCGCGCTTAAATGGGTCCCCCCGGAAACGGGGGCCCGTTTTTTGGGTTCCTAATCCCGTTTTTTGGTTCCTACCCCCGGTGTCGCGCTTAAATGGTCCCCCCGGAAATGGGGGCCCGTTTTTTGGGTTCCTACCCCCGTTTTTTGGTTCCTACCCCCCGGTGTCGCGCTTAAATGGGTCCCCTGGGTAACGGGGGCCCGTTTTTTGGGTTCCTACCCCCGTTTTTTGGTTCCTACCCCCGGTGCCGCGCTTAAATGGGTCCCCCCGGAAACAGGGGCCCGTTTTTTGGGTTCCTACCCCCGTTTTTTGGTTCCTACCACCGGTGTCGCGCTTAAATGGGTCCCCCGGAAACGGGTGCCCGTTTTTTGGTTCCTACCCCCGTTTTTTGGTTCCAATGCCCGGTGTCGCGCTTAAATGGGTCCCCCGGAAACGGGGGCCCGTTTTTTGGGTTCCTACCTCCGTTTTTTGGTTCCTACCTCCGGTGTCGCGCTTAAATGGGTCCCCCCGGAAACGGGGGCCCGTTTTTTGGGTTCCTACCCCCGTTTTTGGTTCCTACCCCCGGTGTCGCGCTTAAATGGGTCCCCCCGGAAACGGGGGCCCGTTTTTTGGGTTTCTACCCCCGTTTTTTGGTTCCAATGCCCGGTGTCGCGCTTAAATGGGTCCCCCCGGAAACGGGGGCCCGTTTTTTGGGTTCCTACCCCTGTTTTTTGGTTCCTACCCCCGGTGTCGCGCTTAAATTGGTCCCCCCGGAAACGGGGGCCCGTTTTTTGGGTTTCTACCCCCGTTTTTTGGTTCCAATGCCCGGTGTCGCGCTTAAATGGGTCCCCCCGGAAACGGGGGCCCGTTTTTTGGGTTCCTACCTCCGTTTTTTGGTTCCTACCTCCGGTGTCGCGCTTAAATGGGTCCCCCCGGAAACGGGGGCCCGTTTTTTGGGTTCCTACCCCCGTTTTTTGGGTCCTACCCCCGGTGTCGCGCTTAAATGGGTCCCCCCGGAAATGTGGGCCCGTTTTTTGGGTTCCTACCCCCGTTTTTTGGTTCCTACCCCCGGTGTCGCGCTTAAATGAGTCCCCCCGGAAACGGGGGCCCGTTTTTTGGGTTCCTACCCCCGTTTTTTGGTTCCTACCCCCGGTGTCGCGCTTAAATGGGTCCCCCCGGAAACGGGGGCCAGTTTTATTGGTTTCTACCCCCGTTTTTTGGTTCCTACCCCCGGTGTCGCGCTTAAATGGGTCCCCCCGGAAACAAGGGGCCCGTTTTTTGGGTTCCTACCCCCGTTTTTTGGTTCCTACCCCCGGTGTCGCGCTTAAATGGGTCCCCCCGGTAACGGGGGCCCGTTTTTTGGGTTCCTACCCCCATTTTTTGGTTCCTACCCCCGGTGTCGCGCTTAAATGGTCCCCCCGGAAACGGGGGCCCGTTTTTTGGGTTCCTACCTCCGTTTTTTGGTTCCTACCTCCGGTGTCGCGCTTAAATGGGTCCCCCCGGAAACGGGGGCCCGTTTTTTGGGTTACTACCCCCGTTTTTTGGTTCCTACACCTGGTGTCTCGCTTAAATAGGTGCCCCCGGAAACGGGGGCCCGTATTTGGGTTCCTACCCCCGTTTTTTGTTTCCTACCCCCGGTGTCGCGCTTAAATGGGTCCCCCCGGAAACGGGGGCCAGTTTTATTGGTTTCTACCCCCGTTTTTTGGTTCCTACCCCCGGTGTCGTGCTTAAATGGGTCCCCCCGGAAACGGGGGCCCGTTTTTTGGGTTTCTACCCCCGTTTTTTGGATCCAATGCCCGGTGTCGCGCTTAAATGGGTCCCCCCGGAAACGGGGGCCCGTTTTTTGGGTTCCTACCTCCGTTTTTTGGTTCCTACCTCCGGTGTCGCGCTTAAATGGGTCCCCCCGGAAACGGGGGCCCGTTTTTTGGGTTCCTAATCCCGTTTTTTGGTTCCTACCCCCGGTGTCGCGCTTAAATGGGTCCCCCCGGAAATGGGAGCCCGTTTTTTGGGTTCCTACCCCCGTTTTTTGGTTCCTACCCCCCGGTGTCGCGCTTAAATGGGTCCCCTGGGTAACGGGGGCCCGTTTTTTGGGTTCCTACCCCCGTTTTTTGGTTCCTACCCCCGGTGCCGCGCTTAAATGGGTCCCCCCGGAAACAAGGGCCCGTTTTTTGGGTTCCTACCCCCATTTTTTGGTTCCTACCACCGGTGTCGCGCTTAAATGGGTCCCCCCGGAAACGGGTGCCCGTTTTTTGGGTTCCTACCCCCGTTTTTTGGTTCCAATGCCCGGTGTCGCGCTTAAATGGGTCCCCCCGGAAACGGGGGCCCGTTTTTTGGGTTCCTACCTCCGTTTTTTGGTTCCTACCCTCGGTGTCGCGCTTAAATGGGTCCCCCCGGAAACTAGTGCCCGTTTTTTGGGTTCCTACCCCTGTTTTTTGGTTCCTACCCCCGGTGTCGCGCTTAAATGGGTCCCCCCGGAAACGGGGGCCAGTTTTTTGGGTTTCTACCCCCGTTTTTTGGTTCCAATGCCCGGTGTCGCGCTTAAATGGGTCCTCCCGGAAACGGGGGCCCGTTTTTTGGGTTCCTACCTCCGTTTTTTGGTTCCTACCTCCGGTGTCGCGCTTAAATGGGTCCCCCCGGAAACGGGGGCCCATTTTTTGGGTTCCTACCCCCGTTTTTTGGTTCCTGCCCCCGGTGTCGCGCTTAAATGGGTCCCCCCGGAAACGGGGGCCCGTTTTTTGGGTTTCTACCCCCGTTTTTTGGTTCCAATGCCCGGTGTCGCGCTTAAATGGGTCCCCCCGGAAACGGGGGCCTGTTTTTTGGGTTCCTACCTCCGTTTTTTGGTTCCTACCTCCGGTGTCGCGCTTAAATGGGTCCCCCGGAAACGGGGGCCCGTTTTTTGGGTTTCTACCCCCGTTTTTTGGTTCCAATGCCCGGTGTCGCGCTTAAATGGGTCCCCCCGGAAACGGGGGCCCGTTTTTTGGGTTCCTACCTCCGTTTTTTGGTTCCTACCTCCGGTGTCGCGCTTAAATGGGTCCCCCCGGAAACGCGGGCCCGTTTTTTGGGTTCCTACCCCCGTTTTTTGGGTCCTACCCCCGGTGTCGCGCTTAAATGGGTCCCCCCGGAAATGGGAGCCCGTTTTTTGGGTTCCTACCCCCGTTTTTTGGTTCCTACCCCCGGTGTCGCGCTTAAATGAGTCCCCCCGGAAACGGGGGCCCGTTTTTTGGGTTCCTACCCCCGTTTTTTGGTTCCTACCCCCGGTGTCGCGCTTAAATGGGTCCCCCCGGAAACGGGGGCCCGTTTTATTGGTTTCTACCCCCGTTTTTTGGTTCCTACCCCCGGTGTCGCGCTTAAATGGGTCCCCCCGGAAACAAGGGGCCCGTTTTTTGGGTTCCTACCCCCGTTTTTTGGTTCCTACCCCCGGTGTCGCGCTTAAATGGGTCCCCCCGGTAACGGGGGCCCGTTTTTTGGGTTCCTACCCCCATTTTTTGGTTCCTACCCCCGGTGACGCGCTTAAATGGGTCCCCTGGGTAACGGGGGCCCGTTTTTTGGGTTCCTACCCCCGTTTTTTGGTTCCTACCCCCGGTGTCGCGCTTAAATGGGTCCCCCCGGAAACGGGGGCCCGTTTTTTGGGTTCCTACCCCCGTTTTTTGGTTCCTACCCCCGGTGTCGCGCTTAAATGGGTCCCCCCGGAAACGGGGGCCCATTTTTTGGGTTCCTACCCCTGTTTTTTGGTTCCTACCCCCGGTGTCGCGCTTAAATTGGTCCCCCCGGAAACGGGGGCCCGTTTTTTGGGTTTCTACCCCCGTTTTTTGGTTCCAATGCCCGGTGTCGCGCTTAAATGGGTCCCCCCGGAAACGGGGGCCCGTTTTTTGGGTTCCTACCTCCGTTTTTTGGTTCCTACCTCCGGTGTCGCGCTTAAATGGGTCCCCCCGGAAACGGGGGCCCGTTTTTTGGGTTCCTACCCCCGTTTTTTGGGTCCTACCCCCGGTGTCGCGCTTAAATGGGTCCCCCCGGAAATGGGGGCCCGTTTTTTGGGTTCCTACCCCCGTTTTTTGGTTCCTACCCCGGTGTCGCGCTTAAATGAGTCCCCCCGGAAACGGGGGCCCGTTTTTTGGGTTCCTACCCCCGTTTTTTGGTTCCTACCCCCGGTGTCGCGCTTAAATGGGTCCCCCCGGAAACGGGGGCCAGTTTTATTGGTTTCTACCCCCGTTTTTTGGTTCCTACCCCCGGTGTCGCGCTTAAATGGGTCCCCCCGGAAACAAGGGGCCCGTTTTTTGGGTTCCTACCCCCGTTTTTTGGTTCCTACCCCCGGTGTCGCGCTTAAATGGGTCCCCCCGGTAACGGGGGCCCGTTTTTTGGGTTCCTACCCCCATTTTTTGGTTCCTACCCCCGGTGTCGCGCTTAAATGGGTCCCCCCGGAAACGGGGGCCTGTTTTTTGGGTTCCTACCTCCGTTTTTTGGTTCCTACCTCCGGTGTCGCGCTTAAATGGGTCCCCCCGGAAACGGGGGCCCGTTTTTTGGGTTACTACCCCCGTTTTTTGGTTCCTACACCTGGTGTCGCGCTTAAATAGGTGCCCCCGGAAACGGGGGCCCGTATTTGGGTTCCTACCCCCGTTTTTTGTTTCCTACCCCCGGTGTCGCGCTTAAATGGGTCCCCCCGGAAAGGGGGGCCCATTTTATTTGTTTCTACCCCCGTTTTTTGGTTTCTACCCCCGGTGTTGCGCTTAAATGGGTCCCCCGGGAAACAAGGGGCCCGTTTTTTGGGTTCCTACCCCCGTTTTTTGGTGCCTACCCCCGGTGTCGCGCTTAAATGGGTCCCCTGGGTAACGGGGGCCCGTTTTTTGGGTTCCTACCCCCGGTTTTTGGTTCCTACCCCCGGTGTCGCGCTTAAATGGGTCCCCCCGGAAACGGGGGCCCGTTTTTTGGGTTCCTACCTCCGTTTTTTGGTTCCTACCCCCGGTGTCGCGCTTAAATGGGTCCCCCCGGAAACGGGTGCCCGTTTTTTGGGTTCCTACCCCTGTTTTTTGGTTCCTACCCCCGGTGTCGTGCTTAAATGGGTCCCCCCTGAAACGGGGGCCCGATTTTTGGGTTCCTACCCCCGTTTTTTGGTTCCTATCCCCGGTGTCGCGCTTAAATGGGTCAACCCGGAAACAGGGGCCGGTTTTTTGGGTTTCTACCCCCGTTTTTTGGTTCCTACCCCCGGTGTCGCGCTTAAATGGGTCCCCCCGGAAACGGGGGCCCGTTTTTTGGGTTCCTACCCCCGGTGCCGCGCTTAAATGGGTCCCACCGGAAACGGGGGCCCGTTTTTTTGGGTTCCTACCCCCGTTTTTTTGGTTCATACTCCCCGGTGTCGCGCTTAAATGTGTCCCCCCGGAAACGGGGGCCCGTTTTTTTGGTTCCTACCCCCGTTTTTCGGTTCCTACCCCCGGTGTCACGCTTAAATGGGTCCCCCCGGAAACGGGGGCCCTTTTTTTGGGTTCCTACCCCTGTTTTTTGGTTCCTACCCCCGGTGACGCGCTTAAATGGGTCCCCCCGGAAACGGAGGCCCTTTTTTTGGTTCCTACACCTGTTTTTTGGTTCCTACCCCCGGTGTCGCGCTTAAATGGGTCCCCCCGGAAACGGGGGCCCATTTTCTGGGTTCCTAACCCCGTTTTGTGGTTGCTACCCCCGGTGTCGCGCTTAAATGGGTCTCCCCGGAAACGGGGGCCCAGTTTTTGGGTTACTACCCCCGTTTTTTGGTTCCTACACCTGGTGTCGCGCTTAAATTTTTCCCCCCGGAAACGGGGGCCCGTTTTTTGGGGTCCTACCCCGTTTTTTGGTTCCTACCCGTTTTTTGGTTCCTACCCCCGTTTTTTGGTTCCTACTCCTGGTGTCGCGCTTAAATGGGTCCCCCCGGAAACGGGGGCCCGTTTTTTGTGTTCCTACCCCCGTTTTTTGGTTCCTACCCCCGGTGTCGCGCTTAAATGGGTCCCCCCGGAAACGGGTGCCCGTTTTATTGGTTTCTACCCCCGTTTTTTGGTTCCTACCCCCGGTGTCGCGCTTAAATGGGTCCCCCCGGAAACAAGGGGCCCGTTTTTTGGGTTCCTACCCCCGTTTTTTGGTTCCTACCCCCGGTGTCGCGCTTAAATGGGTCCCCTGGGTAACGGGGGCCCGTTTTTTGGGTTCCTACCCCCGTTTTTTGGTTCCTAACCCCGGTGTCACGCTTAAATGGGTCCCCCCGGAAACAGGGGCCCGTTTTTTGGGTTCCAACCCCCGTTTTTTGGTTCCTACCCCCGGTGTCGCGCTTAAATGGGTCCCCCCGGAAACGGGGGCCCGTTTTTTGGCTTCCAACCCCCGTTTTTTGGTTCCTACCCCCGGTGTCGCGCTTAAATGGGTCCCCCCGGAAACGGGTGCCCTTTTTTTGGGTTCCTACCCCCGTTTTTTGGTTCCTACCCCCGGTGTCGCGCTTAAATGGGTCCCCCCGGAAACGGGGGCCCGTTTTTTTGGTTCCTACCCCCGTTTTTTGGTTCCTACCCCCAGTGACGCGCTTAAATGGGTCCCCCCGGAAACGGGGGCCCGTTTTTTTGGTTCCTACACCTGTTTTTTGGTTCCTACCCCCGGTGTCGCGCTTAAATGGGTCACCCCGGAAACGGGGGCCCGTTTTTTGGGTTCCTACCCCTGTTTTTTGGTTCCTACCCCCGGTGTTGCGCTTAAATGGGTCACCCCGGAAACGGGGGCCGTTTTTTTGGGTTCCTACCCCCGTTTTTTGGTTCCTACCCCCGGTGTCGCGCTTAAATGGGTCCCCCCGGAAACGGGGGCCCGTTTTTTGGGTTCCTACCCCCGGTGTCGCGCTTAAATGTGTCCCACCGGAAACGGGGGCCCGTTTTTTTGGGTTCCTACCCCCGTTTTTTTGGTTCATACCCCCCCCGGTGTCGCGCTTAAATGGGTCCCCTGGAAACGGGGGCCCGTTTTTTTGGTTCCTACCCCCGTTTTTTGGTTCCTACCCCCGGTGTCGCGCTTAAATGGGTCCCCCCGGAAACGGGGGCCCGTTTTTTGGGTTCCTACCCCGTTTTTCGGTTCCTACCCCCGGTGTCACGCTTAAATGGGTCCCCCCGGAAACGGGGGCCCGTTTTTTGGGTTCCTACCCCCGCTTTTTGGTTCCTTACCCCGGTGACGCGCTTAAATGGGTCCCCCCGGAAACGGGGGCCAGTTTTTTGGGTTCCTACCCCCGTTTTTTGGTTCCTACCCCCCGTGTCGCGCTTAAATGGGTCCCCCCGTAAACGGGGGCCCGTTTTTTGGGTTCCTACCCCCGTTTTTTGGTTCCTACCCCCGGTGTCGCGCTTAAATGGGTCCCCCCGGAAATGGGGGCCCGTTTTTTGGGTTCCTACCCCGTTTTTTGGTTCCTATCCCCGGTGTCGCGCTTAAATGTGTCCCCCCGGAAACGGGGGCCCGTTTCTTGGGTTCCTACCCCCGTTTTTTGGTTCCTACCCCCGGTGTCGCGCTTAAATGGTTCCCCCTGGAAACGGGGGCCCGTTTTTTTGGTTCCTACCCCCGTTTTTTGGTTCCTACCCCCGGTGTCGCGCTTAAATGGGTCCCCCTGGAAACGGGGGCCCGTTTTTTTGGTTCTTACCCCCGTTTTTTGGTTCCTACCCCCGGTGTCGCACTTAAATGGCTCCCTCCGGAAACGGGGGCCCGTTTTTTTGGTTCCTACCCCCGTTTTTTCGTTCCTACCCCCGGTGTCGCGCTTAAATGGGTCACCCCGGAAACGGGGGCCGGTTTTTTGGGTTCCTACCCCCGTTTTTTGGTTCCTACCCCCGGTGTCACGCTTAAATGGGTCCCCCCGGAAACGGGGGCCCGTTTTTTGGGTTCCTACCCCCGGTGCAGCTCTTAAATGGGTCCCACCGGAAACGGGGGCCCGTTTTTTTTGGGTTCCTACCCCCGTTTTTTTGGTTCATACCCCCCTGTGTCGCGCTTAAATGGGTCCCCCCGGAAACGGGGGCCCGTTTTTTGGGTTCCTACCCCCGCTTTTTGGTTCCTTACCCCGCTGTCGCGCTTAAATGGGTCCCCCCGGAAACGGGGGCCAGTTTTTTTGGTTTCCTACCCCCGTTATTTGGTTCCTACCCCCGGTGTCACGCTTAAATGGGTCCCCCCGGAAACGGGGGCCCGTTTTTTGGGTTCCTACCCCCGTTTTTTGGTTCCTACCCCCGGTGTCGCGCTTAAATGGGTCCCCCTGGAAACAGAGGCCCGTTTTTTGCGTTCCTACCCCTGTTTTTTGGTTCCTACCCCCTGTGTCGTGCTTAAATGGGTCCCCCCTGAAACGGGGGCCCGATTTTTGGGTTCCTACCCCCGTTTTTTGGTTCCTACCCCAGGTGTCGCGCTTAAATGGGTCACCCCGGAAACAGGGGCCGGTTTTTTGGGTTTCTACCCCCGTTTTTTGGTTCCTACCCCCGGTGTCGCGCTTAAATGGGTCCCCCCGGAAACGGGGGCCCGTTTTTTGGGTTCCTACCCCCGGTGCCGCGCTCAAATGGGTCCCACCGGAAACGGGGGCCCGTTTTTTTGGGTTCCTACCCCCGTTTTTTTGGTTCATACTCCCCGGTGTCGCGCTTAAATGTGTCCCCCCGGAAACGGGGGCCCGTTTTTTTGGTTCCTACCCCCGTTTTTCGGTTCCTACCCCCGGTGTCGCGCTTAAATGGGTCCCCCCGGAATCGGGGGCCCGTTTTTTGGGTTCCTACCCCTGCTTTTTGGTTCCTTACCCCGCTGTCGCGCTTAAATGGGTCCCCCCGGAAACGGGGGCCAGTTTTTTGGGTTCCTACCCCCGTTATTTGGTTCCTACCCCCGGTGTCGCGCTTAAATGGGTCCCCCCGGAAACTGGGGCCCGTTTTTTGGGTTCCTACCCCGTTTTTTGCTTCCTACCCCCGGTGTCACGCTTAAATGGGTCCCCCCGGAAACGGGGGCCCGTTTTTTGGGTTCCTACCCCCGTTTTTTGGTTCCTACCCCCGGTGTCGCTCTTAAATGGGTCCCCCCGGAAACGGGGGCCCTTTTTTTTGGTTCCTACCCCCGTTTTTTGGTTCCTACCCCCGGTGTCGCGCTTAAATGGGTCCCCCCGGAAACGGGGGCCCGTTTTTTGGGTTCCTACCCCCGTTTTTTGGTTCCTACCCCCGGTGTCGCGCTTAAATGGGTCCCCCCGGAAATGGGGGCCCGTTTTTTGGGTTCCTACCCCGTTTTTTGGTTCCTATCCCCGGTGTCGCGCTTAAATGTGTCCCCCCGGAAACGGGGGCCCGTTTTTTGGGTTCCTACCCCCGTTTTTTGGTTCCTACCCCCGGTGTCGCGCTTAAATGGTTCCCCCTGGAAACGGGGGCCCGTTTTTTTGGTTCCTACCCCCGTTTTTTGGTTCCTACCCCCGGTGTCGCGCTTAAATGGGTCCCCCCGGAAACGGGGGCCCGTTTTTTTGGTTCTTACCCCCGTTTTTTGGTTCCTACCCCCGGTGTCGCACTTAAATGGCTCCCCCCGGAAACGGGGGCCCGTTTTTTTGGTTCCTACCCCCGTTTTTTCGTTCCTACCCCCGGTGTCGCGCTTAAATGGGTCCCCCCTGAAACGGGGGCCCGATTTTTGGGTTCCTACCCCCGTTTTTTGGTTCCTACCCCCGGTGTCGCGCTTAAATGGGTCACCCCGGAAACGGGGGCCGGTTTTTTGGGTTCCTACCCCCGTTTTTTGGTTCCTACCCCCGGTGTCGCGCTTAAATGGGTCCCCCCGGAAACGGGGGCCCGTTTTTTGGGTTCCTACCCCCGGTGCAGCTCTTAAATGGGTCCCACCGGAAACGGGGGCCCGTTTTTTTGGGTTCCTACCCCCGTTTTTTTGGTTCATACCCCCCTGTGTCGCGCTTAAATGGGTCCCCCCGGAAACGGGGGCCCGTTTTTTGGGTTCCTACCCCCGCTTTTTGGTTCCTTACCCCGCTGTCGCGCTTAAATGGGTCCCCCAGGAAACGGGGGCCAGTTTTTTTGGGTTCCTACCCCCGTTATTTGGTTCCTAACCCCGGTGTCGCGCTTAAATGGGTCCCCCCGGAAACGGGGGCCCGTTTTTTGGGTTCCTACCCCCGTTTTTTGGTTCCTACCCCCGGTGTCGCGCTTAAATGGGTCCCCCTGGAAACAGAGGCCCGTTTTTTGCGTTCCTACCCCTGTTTTTTGGTTCCTACCCCCTGTGTCGTGCTTAAATGGGTCCCCCCTGAAACGGGGGCCCGATTTTTGGGTTCCTACCCCCGTTTTTTGGTTCCTATCCCCGGTGTCGCGCTTAAATGGGTCAACCCGGAAACAGGGGCCGGTTTTTTGGGTTTCTACCCCCCTTTTTTGGTTCCTACCCCCGGTGTCGCGCTTAAATGGGTCCCCCCGGAAACGGGGGCCCGTTTTTTGGGTTCCTACCCCCGGTGCCGCGCTTAAATGGGTCCCACCGGAAACGGGGGCCCGTTTTTTTGGGTTCCTACCCCCGTTTTTTTGGTTCATACTCCCCGGTGTCGCGCTTAAATGTGTCCCCCCGGAAACGGGGGCCCGTTTTTTTGGTTCCTACCCCCGTTTTTCGGTTCCTACCCCCGGTGTCGCGCTTAAATGGGTCCCCCCGGAAACGGGGGCCCTTTTTTTGGGTTCCTACCCCTGTTTTTTGGTTCCTACCCCCGGTGACGCGCTTAAATGGGTCCCCCCGGAAACGGAGGCCCTTTTTTTGGTTCCTACACCTCTTTTTTGGTTCCTACCCCCGGTGTCGCGCTTAAATGGGTCCCCCCGGAAACGGGGGCCCATTTTCTGGGTTCCTAACCCCGTTTTGTGGTTGCTACCCCCGGTGTCGCGCTTAAATGGGTCCCCCCGGAAACGGGGGCCCTTTTTTTTGGTTCCTACCCCCGTTTTTTGGTTCCTACCCCCGGTGTCGTGCTTAAATGGGTCCCCCCGGAAACGGGGGCAAGTTTTTTGGGTTCCTACCCCCGCTTTTTGGTTCCTACCCCCGGTGTCGCGCTTAAATGGGTCCCCCGGGAAACGGGGGCCCGTTTTTTGGGTTCCTACCCCCGTTTTTTGGTTCCTACCCCCGGTGTCGCGCTTAAATGGGTCCCCCCGGAAACGGGGGCGCGTTTTTTGGGTTCCTATCCCCGTTTTTTGGTTCCTACCCCCGGTGTCGCGCTCAAATGGTTCCCCCTGGAAACGGGGGCCCGTTTTTTTGGTTCCTACCCCCGTTTTTTGGTTCCTACTCCCGGTGTCGCGCTTAAATGGGTCCCCCCGGAAACGGGGGCCCGTTTTTTTGGTTCTTACCCCCGTTTTTTGGTTCATACCCCCGGTGTCGCGCTTAAATGGCTCCCCCCGGAAACGGTGGCCCGTTTTTTTGGTTCCTACCCCCGTTTTTTGGTTCCTACCCCCGGTGTCGCGCTTAAATGGGTCCCCCCGGAAACGGGGGCCCTTTTTTTGGGTTCCTACCCCCCTTTTTTGGTAACTTACCCCGGTGTCGCGCTTAAATGGGTCCCCCCGGAAACGGGGGCCCGTTTTTTGGGTTCCTACCCCCGTTTTTTTGTTCCTACCCCCGGTGTCGCGCTTAAATGGGTCCCCCTGGAAACGGGGGCCAGTTTTTTGGGTTCGTACCCCCGTTTTTTGGTTCCTACCCCCGGTGTCGCGCTTAAATGGACCCCCTGGAAACGGGGGCCCGTTTTTTTAATTCGTACCCCCGTTTTTTGGTTCCTACCCACGGTGTCGCGCTTAAATGGGTCCCCCTGGAAACAGAGGCCCGTTTTTTGCATTCCTACCCCCGTTTTTTGCTTCCTACCCCCTGTGTCGCGCTTAAATGGGTCCCCCCTGAAACAGGGGCCCGATTTTTGGGTTCCTACCCCCGTTTTTTGGTTCCTACCCCCGGTGTCGCGCTTAAATGGGTCACCCCGGAAACGGGGGCCAGTTTTTTGGGTTCCTACCCCCGTTTTTTGGTTCCTACCCCCGGTGTCGCACTTAAATGGGTCCCCCCGGAAACGGGGGCCCGTTTTTTGGGTTCCTACCCCCGGTTCAGCGCTTAAATGGGTCCCACCGGAAACGGGGGCCCGTTTATTTGGGTTCCTACCCCCGTTTTTTTGGTTCATACCCCCCTGTGTCGCGCTTAAATGGGTCCCCCCGGAAACGGGGGCCCGTTTTTTGGGTTCCTACCCCCGCTTTTTGGTTCCTTACCCCGCTGTCGCGCTTAAATGGGTCCCCCCGGAAACGGGGGCCAGTTTTTTTGGGTTCCTACCCCCGTTATTTGGTTCCTACCCCCGGTTTCGCGCTTAAATGGGTCCCCCAGGAAACGGGGTCCCATTTTTTGGGTTCCTACCCCCGTTTTTTGGTTCCTACCCCAGGTGTCGCGCTTAAATGGGTCCCCCTGGAAACAGAGGCCTGTTTTTTCCGTTCCTACCCCCGTTTTTTGGTTCCTACCCCCTGTGTCGCGCTTAAATGGGTCCCCCCTGAAACGGGGGCCCGAATTTAGGGTTCCTACCCCCGTTTTTTGGTTCCTACCCCCGGTGTCGCGCTTAAATGGGTCACTCCGGAAACGGGGGCCGGTTATTTGGGTTTCTACCCCCGTTTTTCGGTTCCTACCCCCGGTGTCGCGCTTAAATGGGTCCCCCCGGAAACGGGGGCCCGTTTTTTTGGTTCCTACCCCCGTTTTTTGGTTCCTACCCCCGGTGTCGCGCTTAAATGGGTCCCCCCGGAAACGGGGGCCCATTTTCTGGGTTCCTAACCCCGTTTTGTGGTTGCTTCCCCCGGTGTCGCGCTTAAATGGGTCCCCCCGGAAACGGGGGCCCGGTTTTTGGGTTCCTACTCCCGTTTTTTGGTTCCTACCCGCGGTGTCGCAATTAAATGGGTCCCCCCGGAAACGGGGGCCCGTTTTTTGGGTTCCTACTCCCGTTTTTTGGTTCCTACCCCCGGTGTCGCGCTTAAATGGGTCTCCCCGGAGACGGGGGCCCGTTTTTTGGGTTCCTACCCCCGGTGTCGCGCTTAAATGGGTCCCACCGGAAACGGGGGCCCGTTTTTTTGGGTTCCTACCCCCGTTTTTTGCTTCCTACCCCCGGTGTCGCGCTTAAATGGGTCCCCTCGGAAACAGGGGCCCGTATTTGGGTTCCTCCCCCCGTTTTTTGGTTCCTACCCCGGTGTCTCGCTTAAATGGGTCCCCCCGGAAACAGTGGCCCGTTTATTTGGTTCCTACCCCCGTTTTTTGGTTCCTACCCCCGGTGTCGCGCTTAAATGGGTCTCCCCGGAAACGGGGGCCCGTTTTTTGGGTTCCTACCCCCGTTTTTTGGTTCCTACCCCCGGTGTCGCGCTTAAATGGGTCCCCCCGGAAACGGGGGCCCGTTTTTTGGGTTCCTACCCCATTTTTTGGTTCCTACCCCCGGTGTCGCGCTTAAATGGTTCCCCCTGGAAACGGGGGCCCGTTTTTTTGGTTCCTACCCCGTTTTTTCGTTCCTACCCCCGGTGTCGCGCTTAAATGGGTCCCCCCGGAAACGGGGGCCCGTTTTTTTGGTTCCTAACCCCGTTTTTTGGTTCCTACCCCCGGTGTCGCGCTTAAATGGCTCCCCCCGGAAACGGGGGCCCGTTTTTTTGGTTCCTACCCCCGTTTTTTGGTTCCTACCCCCGGTGTCACGCTTAAATGGGTCCCCCCGGAAACGGGGGCCCGTTTTTTTGGTTCCTACCCCCGTTTTTTGGTAACTTACCCGGTGTCACGCTTAAATGGGTCCCCCCGGAAACGGGGGCCCGTTTTTTCGTTTCCTACCCCCGTTTTTTGGTTCCTACCCCCGGTGTCGCGCTTAAATGGGTCCCCCTGGAAACGGGGGCCGGTTTTTTGGGTTCGTACCCCCGTTTTTTGGTTCCTACCCCCGGTGTCGCGCTTAAATGGGCGCCCCTGGAAACGGGGGCCCGTTTTTTTAATTCGTACCCCCGTTTTTTGGTTCCTACCCCCGGTGTCGCGCTTAAATGGGTCCCCCTGGAAACAGGGGCCCGTTTTTTGCGTTCCTACCCCCGTTTTTTGGTTCTTTACCCCGCTGTCGCGCTTAAATGGGTCCCCCTGGAAACGGGGGCCAGTTTTTTGGGTTCCTACCCCCGTTATTTGGTTCCTACCCCCGGTGTCGCGCTTAAATGGGTCCCCCCAGAAACGGGGGCCCGTTTTTTGGGTTCCTACCCCCGTTTTTTGGTTCCTACCACCGGTGTCGCGCTTAAATGGGTCCCCCTGGAAACGGGGGCCCGTTTTTTTGGTTCCTACCCCCGTTTTTTGGTTCCTACCCCCGGTGTCGCGCTTAAATGGGTCCCCCCGGAAACGGGGGCCCGTTTTTTGGGTGCCTACCCCCGTTTTTTGGTTTCTACCCCCGATGTCGCGCTTAAATGGGTCCCCCCGGAATCGGGGGCCCGTTTTTTGGGTTCCTACCCCCGTTTTTTGGTTTCTACCCCCGGTGTCGCGCTTAAATGGGTCCCCCCGGAAACGGGGGCCCGTTTTTTGGGTTCCTACCCCCGTTTTTTTGTTCCTACCCCCGGTGTCGCGCTTAAATGGGTCCCCCTGGAAACGGGGGCCAGTTTTTTGGGTTCCTACCCCCGTTTTTTGGTTCCTACCCCCGGTGTCGCGCTTAAATGGACCCCCTGGAAACGGGGGCCCGTTTTTTTAATTCGTACCCCCGTTTTTTGGTTCCTACCCCCGGTGCCGCGCTTAAATGGGTCCCCCTGGAAACAGAGGCCCGTTTTTTGCATTCCTACCCCCGTTTTTTGCTTCCTACCCCCTGTGTCGCGCTTAAATGGGTTCCCCCTGAAACGGGGGCCCGATTTTTGGGTTCCTACCCCCGTTTTTTGGTTCCTACCCCCGGTGTCGCGCTTAAATGGGTCACCCCGGAAACGGGGGCCAGTTTTTTGGGTTCCTACCCCCGTTTTTTGGTTCCTACCCCCGGTGTCGCGCTAAAATGGGTCCCCCCGGAAACGGGGGCCCGTTTTTTGGGTTCCTACCCCCGGTGCAGCGCTTAAATGGGTCCCACCGGAAACGGGGGCCCGTTTTTTTGGTTCCTACCCCCGTTTTTTTGGTTCATACCCCCCTGTGTCGCGCTTAAATGGGTCCCCCCGGAAACGGGGGCCTGTTTTTTGGGTTCCTACCCCCGCTTTTTGGTTCCTTACCCCGCTGTCGCGCTTAAATGGGTCCCCCCGGAAACGGGGGCCAGTTTTTTTGGGTTCCTACCCCCATTATTTGGTTCCTACCCCCGGTTTCGCGCTTAAATGGGTCCCCCCGGAAACGGGGGCCCGTTTTTTGGGTTCCTACCCCCGTTTTTTGGTTCCTACCCCCGGTGTCGCGCTTAAATGGGTCCCCCTGGAAACAGAGGCCTGTTTTTTCCGTTCCTACCCCCGTTTTTTGGTTCCTACCCCCTGTGTCGTGCTTAAATGGGTCCCCCCTGAAACGGGGGCCCGAATTTTGGGTTCCTACCCCCGTTTTTTGGTTCCTACCCCCGGTGTCGTGCTTAAATGGGTCACCCCGGAAACGGGGGCCGGTTTTTTGGGTTCCTACCCCCGTTTTTTGGTTCCTACCCCCGGTGTCGCGCTTAAATGGGTCCCCCCGGAAACGGGGGCCCGTTTTTTGGGTTCCTACCCCGTTTTTCGGTTCCTACCCCCGGTGGCGCGCTTAAATGGTTCCCCCCGGAAACGGGGGCCCGTTTTTTGGGTTCCTACCCCCGCTTTTTGGTTCCTTACCCCGGTGACGCGCTTAAATGGGTCCCCCCGGAAACGGGGGCCAGTTTTTTGGGTTCCTACCCCCGTTTTTTGGTTCCTACCCCCGGTGTCGCGCTTAAATGGGTCCCCCAGAAAAGGGGGCCCGTTTTTTGGGTTCCTACCCCCGTTTTTTGGTTCCTACCCCCGGTGTCGCGCTTAAATGGGTCCCCCCGGAAACGGGGGCCCGTTTTTTGGGTTCCTACCCCCGTTTTTAGGTTCCTACCCCCGGTGTCGCGCTTAAATGGGTCCCCCCGGAAACGGGGGCCCATTTTCTGGGTTCCTAACCCCGTTTTGTGGTTGCTACCCCCGGTGTCGCGCTTAAATGTGTCCCCCCGGAAACGGGGGCCCGTTTTTTGGGTTCCTACTCCCGTTTTTTGGTTCCTACCCCCGGTGTCGCGCTTAAATGGGTCCCCCCGGAAACGGGGGCCCGTTTTTTGGGTTCCTACTCCCGTTTTTTGGTTCCTACCCCCGGTGTCGCGCTTAAATGGGTCCCCCCGGAAACGGGGGCCCGTTTTTTGGGTTCCTACCCCCGGTGTCGCGCTTAAATGGGTCCAACCGGAAACGGGGACCCATTTTTCTGGTTTCCTACCCCCGTTTTTTTGGTTCATACCCCCCCGGTGTCGCACTTAAATGGGTCCCCCCGGAAACGGGGGCCCGTTTTTTGGGTTCCTACCACCGTTTTTTAGTTCCTACCCCCGGTGTCGCGCTTAAATGGTTGCCCTTGGAAACAGGGGCCCGTTTTTTGGGTTCCTACCCCCGTTTTTTGGTTCCTACCCCCGGTGTCGCGCTTAAATGGGTCCCCCGGGAAACGGGGGCCCGTTTTTTGGGTTCCTACCCCCGTTTTTTGGTTCCTACCCCCGGTGTCGCGCTTAAATGGGTCCCCCCGGAAACGGGGGCCCGTTTTTTGGGTTCCTCCCCCCGTTTTTTGGTTCCTACCCCCGGTGTCGCGCTTAAATGGGTCCCCCCGGAAACAGGGGCCCGTTTATTTGGTTCCTACCCCCGTTTTTTGGTTCCTACCCCCGGTGTCGCGCTCAAATGGGTCCCCCCGGAAACGGGGGCCCGTTTTTTTGGTTCCTACCCCCGTTTTTTGGTAACTTACCCCGGTGTCGTGCTTAAATGGGTCCCCCCGGAAACGGGGGCCCGTTTTTTTGGGTTCCTACCCCCGGTGCAGCGCTTAAATGGGTCCCACCGGAAACGGGGGCCCGTTTTTTTGGGTTCCTACCCCCGTTTTTTTGGTTCATACCCCCCTGTGCCGCACTTAAATGGGTCCCCCCGGAAACGGGGGCCCGTTTTTTGGGTTCCTACCCCCGCTTTTTGGTTCCTTACCCCGATGTCGCGCTTAAATGGGTCCCCCCGGAAACGGGGGCCAGTTTTTTTGGGTTCCTACCCCCGTTATTTGGTTCCTACCCCCGGTGTCGCGCTTAAATGGGTCCCCCCGGAAACGGGGGCCCGTTTTTTGGGTTCCTACCCCCGTTTTTTGGTTCCTACCCCCGGTGTCGCGCTTAAATGGGTCACTCCGGAAACGGGGGCCGGTTATTTGGGTTTCTACCCCCGTTTTTCGGTTCCTACCCCCGGTGTCGCGCTTAAATGGGTCCCCCCGGAAACGGGGGCCCGTTTTTTTGGTTCCTACCCCCGTTTTTTGGTTCCTACCCCCGGTGTCGCGCTTAAATGGGTCCCCCCGGAAACGGGGGCCCATTTTCTGGGTTCCTAACCCCGTTTTGTGGTTGCTTCCCCCGGTGTCGCGCTTAAATGGGTCCCCCCGGAAACGGGGGCCCGGTTTTTGGGTTCCTACTCCCGTTTTTTGGTTCCTACCCGCGGTGTCGCAATTAAATGGGTCCCCCCGGAAACGGGGGCCCGTTTTTTGGGTTCCTACTCCCGTTTTTTGGTTCCTACCCCCGGTGTCGCGCTTAAATGGGTCTCCCCGGAGACGGGGGCCCGTTTTTTGGGTTCCTACCCCCGGTGTCGCGCTTAAATGGGTCCCACCGGAAACGGGGGCCCGTTTTTTTGGGTTCCTACCCCCGTTTTTTGCTTCCTACCCCCGGTGTCGCGCTTAAATGGGTCCCCTCGGAAACAGGGGCCCGTATTTGGGTTCCTCCCCCCGTTTTTTGGTTCCTACCCCGGTGTCTCGCTTAAATGGGTCCCCCCGGAAACAGTGGCCCGTTTATTTGGTTCCTACCCCCGTTTTTTGGTTCCTACCCCCGGTGTCGCGCTTAAATGGGTCTCCCCGGAAACGGGGGCCCGTTTTTTGGGTTCCTACCCCCGTTTTTTGGTTCCTACCCCCGGTGTCGCGCTTAAATGGGTCCCCCCGGAAACGGGGGCCCGTTTTTTGGGTTCCTACCCCATTTTTTGGTTCCTACCCCCGGTGTCGCGCTTAAATGGTTCCCCCCGGAAACGGGGGCCCGTTTTTTTGGTTCCTACCCCGTTTTTTCGTTCCTACCCCCGGTGTCGCGCTTAAATGGGTCCCCCCGGAAACGGGGGCCCGTTTTTTTGGTTCCTAACCCCGTTTTTTGGTTCCTACCCCCGGTGTCGCGCTTAAATGGCTCCCCCCGGAAACGGGGGCCCGTTTTTTTGGTTCCTACCCCCGTTTTTTGGTTCCTACCCCCGGTGTCACGCTTAAATGGGTCCCCCCGGAAACGGGGGCCCGTTTTTTTGGTTCCTACCCCCGTTTTTTGGTAACTTACCCGGTGTCACGCTTAAATGGGTCCCCCCGGAAACGGGGGCCCGTTTTTTCGTTTCCTACCCCCGTTTTTTGGTTCCTACCCCCGGTGTCGCGCTTAAATGGGTCCCCCTGGAAACGGGGGCCGGTTTTTTGGGTTCGTACCCCCGTTTTTTGGTTCCTACCCCCGGTGTCGCGCTTAAATGGGCCCCCCTGGAAACGGGGGCCCGTTTTTTTAATTCGTACCCCCGTTTTTTGGTTCCTACCCCCGGTGTCGCGCTTAAATGGGTCCCCCTGGAAACAGGGGCCCGTTTTTTGCGTTCCTACCCCCGTTTTTTGGTTCTTTACCCCGCTGTCGCGCTTAAATGGGTCCCCCTGGAAACGGGGGCCAGTTTTTTGGGTTCCTACCCCCGTTATTTGGTTCCTACCCCCGGTGTCGCGCTTAAATGGGTCCCCCCAGAAACGGGGGCCCGTTTTTTGGGTTCCTACCCCCGTTTTTTGGTTCCTACCACCGGTGTCGCGCTTAAATGGGTCCCCCTGGAAACGGGGGCCCGTTTTTTTGGTTCCTACCCCCGTTTTTTGGTTCCTACCCCCGGTGTCGCGCTTAAATGGGTCCCCCCGGAAACGGGGGCCCGTTTTTTGGGTGCCTACCCCCGTTTTTTGGTTTCTACCCCCGATGTCGCGCTTAAATGGGTCCCCCCGGAATCGGGGGCCCGTTTTTTGGGTTCCTACCCCCGTTTTTTGGTTTCTACCCCCGGTGTCGCGCTTAAATGGGTCCCCCCGGAAACGGGGGCCCGTTTTTTGGGTTCCTACCCCCGTTTTTTTGTTCCTACCCCCGGTGTCGCGCTTAAATGGGTCCCCCTGGAAACGGGGGCCAGTTTTTTGGGTTCCTACCCCCGTTTTTTCGTTCCTACCCCCGGTGTCGCGCTTAAATGGACCCCCTGGAAACGGGGGCCCGTTTTTTTAATTCGTACCCCCGTTTTTTGGTTCCTACCCCCGGTGCCGCGCTTAAATGGGTCCCCCTGGAAACAGAGGCCCGTTTTTTGCATTCCTACCCCCGTTTTTTGCTTCCTACCCCCTGTGTCGCGCTTAAATGGGTTCCCCCTGAAACGGGGGCCCGATTTTTGGGTTCCTACCCCCGTTTTTTGGTTCCTACCCCCGGTGTCGCGCTTAAATGGGTCACCCCGGAAACGGGGGCCAGTTTTTTGGGTTCCTACCCCCGTTTTTTGGTTCCTACCCCCGGTGTCGCGCTAAAATGGGTCCCCCCGGAAACGGGGGCCCGTTTTTTGGGTTCCTACCCCCGGTGCCGCGCTTAAATGGGTCCCACCGGAAACGGGGGCCCGTTTTTTTGGTTCCTACCCCCGTTTTTTTGGTTCATACCCCCCTGTGTCGCGCTTAAATGGGTCCCCCCGGAAACGGGGGCCTGTTTTTTGGGTTCCTACCCCCGCTTTTTGGTTCCTTACCCCGCTGTCGCGCTTAAATGGGTCCCCCCGGAAACGGGGGCCAGTTTTTTTGGGTTCCTACCCCCATTATTTGGTTCCTACCCCCGGTTTCGCGCTTAAATGGGTCCCCCCGGAAACGGGGGCCCGTTTTTTGGGTTCCTACCCCCGTTTTTTGGTTCCTACCCCCGGTGTCGCGCTTAAATGGGTCCCCCTGGAAACAGAGGCCTGTTTTTTCCGTTCCTACCCCCGTTTTTTGGTTCCTACCCCCTGTGTCGTGCTTAAATGGGTCCCCCCTGAAACGGGGGCCCGAATTTTGGGTTCCTACCCCCGTTTTTTGGTTCCTACCCCCGGTGTCGTGCTTAAATGGGTCACCCCGGAAACGGGGGCCGGTTTTTTGGGTTCCTACCCCCGTTTTTTGGTTCCTACCCCCGGTGTCGCGCTTAAATGGGTCCCCCCGGAAACGGGGGCCCGTTTTTTGGGTTCCTACCCCGTTTTTCGGTTCCTACCCCCGGTGGCGCGCTTAAATGGTTCCCCCCGGAAACGGGGGCCCGTTTTTTGGGTTCCTACCCCCGCTTTTTGGTTCCTTACCCCGGTGACGCGCTTAAATGGGTCCCCCCGGAAACGGGGGCCAGTTTTTTGGGTTCCTACCCCCGTTTTTTGGTTCCTACCCCCGGTGTCGCGCTTAAATGGGTCCCCCAGAAAAGGGGGCCCGTTTTTTGGGTTCCTACCCCCGTTTTTTGGTTCCTACCCCCGGTGTCGCGCTTAAATGGGTCCCCCCGGAAACGGGGGCCCGTTTTTTGGGTTCCTACCCCCGTTTTTAGGTTCCTACCCCCGGTGTCGCGCTTAAATGGGTCCCCCCGGAAACGGGGGCCCATTTTCTGGGTTCCTAACCCCGTTTTGTGGTTGCTACCCCCGGTGTCGCGCTTAAATGTGTCCCCCCGGAAACGGGGGCCCGTTTTTTGGGTTCCTACTCCCGTTTTTTGGTTCCTACCCCCGGTGTCGCGCTTAAATGGGTCCCCCCGGAAACGGGGGCCCGTTTTTTGGGTTCCTACTCCCGTTTTTTGGTTCCTATCCCCGGTGTCGCGCTTAAATGGGTCCCCCCGGAAACGGGGGCCCGTTTTTTGGGTTCCTACCCCCGGTGTCGCGCTTAAATGGGTCCAACCGGAAACGGGGACCCATTTTTCTGGTTTCCTACCCCCGTTTTTTTGGTTCATACCCCCCCGGTGTCGCACTTAAATGGGTCCCCCCGGAAACGGGGGCCCGTTTTTTGGGTTCCTACCACCGTTTTTTAGTTCCTACCCCCGGTGTCGCGCTTAAATGGTTGCCCTTGGAAACAGGGGCCCGTTTTTTGGGTTCCTACCCCCGTTTTTTGGTTCCTACCCCCGGTGTCGCGCTTAAATGGGTCCCCCGGGAAACGGGGGCCCGTTTTTTGGGTTCCTACCCCCGTTTTTTGGTTCCTACCCCCGGTGTCGCGCTTAAATGGGTCCCCCCGGAAACGGGGGCCCGTTTTTTGGGTTCCTCCCCCCGTTTTTTGGTTCCTACCCCCGGTGTCGCGCTTAAATGGGTCCCCCCGGAAACAGGGGCCCGTTTATTTGGTTCCTACCCCCGTTTTTTGGTTCCTACCCCCGGTGTCGCGCTCAAATGGGTCCCCCCGGAAACGGGGGCCCGTTTTTTTGGTTCCTACCCCCGTTTTTTGGTAACTTACCCCGGTGTCGTGCTTAAATGGGTCCCCCCGGAAACGGGGGCCCGTTTTTTGGGTTCCTACCCCCGGTGCAGCGCTTAAATGGGTCCCACCGGAAACGGGGGCCCGTTTTTTTGGGTTCCTACCCCCGTTTTTTTGGTTCATACCCCCCTGTGCCGCACTTAAATGGGTCCCCCCGGAAACGGGGGCCCGTTTTTTGGGTTCCTACCCCCGCTTTTTGGTTCCTTACCCCGATGTCGCGCTTAAATGGGTCCCCCCGGAAACGGGGGCCAGTTTTTTTGGGTTCCTACCCCCGTTATTTGGTTCCTACCCCCGGTGTCGCGCTTAAATGGGTCCCCCCGGAAACGGGGGCCCGTTTTTTGGGTTCCTACCCCCGTTTTTTGGTTCCTACCCCCGGTGTCGCGCTTAAATGGGTCCCCCTGGAAACAGAGGCCCGTTTTTTGCGTTCCTAGCCCCGTTTTTTGGTTCCTAGCCCCTGTGTCGCGCTTAAATGGGTCCCCCCGGAAACGGGGGCCCGTTTTTTGGGTTCCTACCGACGTTTTTTGGTTCCTACCCCCGGTGTCGCGCTTAAATGGGTCCCCCCGGAAACGGGGTCCCGTTTTTTTTGGTTCCTACCCCCGTTTTTTGGTTCCTACCTCCGGTGTCGCGCTTAAATGGGTCCCCCCGGAAACGGGGGCCCGTTTTTTGGGTTCCTACCCTCGTTTTTTGGTTCCTACCCCGGGTGTCGCGCTTAAATGGGTCCCCCCTGAAACGGGGGCCCGATTTTTCGGTTCCTACCCAAGTTTTTTGGTTCCTACCACCGGTGTCGCGCTTAAATGGGTCCCCCTGGAAACGGGGGCCCGTTTTTTTTGTTCCTACCCCCGTTTTTTGGTTCCTACCCCCGGTGTTGCGCTTAAATGGGTCCCCCCGGAAACGGGGGCCCGTTTTTTGGGTTCCTACTCCCGTTTTTTGGTTCCTACCCCCGGTGCCGCGCTTAAATGGGTCCCCCCGGAAACGGGGGCCCATTTTCTTGGTACCTAACCCCGTTTTGTGGTTGCTACCCCCGGTGTCGCGCTTAAATGGGTCCCCCCGGAAACGGGGGCCCGTTTTTTGGGTTCCTACTCCCGGTTTTTGGTTCCTTACCCCGGTGTTGCGCTTAAATGGGTCCCCCCGGAAACGGGGGCCAGTTTTTTGGGTTCCTACCCCCGTTTTTTGGTTCCTACCCCCAGTGTCGCGCTTAAATGGGTCCCCCCGGAAACGGGGGCCCGTTTTTTGGGTTCCTACCCCCGTTTTTTGGTTCCTACCCCGGTGTCTCGCTTAAATGGGTCCCCCCGGAAACAGTGGCCCGTTTATTTGGTTCCTACCCCCGTTTTTTGGTTCCTACCCCCGGTGTCGCGCTTAAATGGGTCTCCCCGGAAACGGGGGCCCGTTTTTTGGGTTCCTACCCCCGTTTTTTGGTTCCTACCCCCGGTGTCGCGCTTAAATGGGTCCCCCCGGAAACGGGGGCCCGTTTTTTGGGTTCCTACCCCATTTTTTGGTTCCTACCCCCGGTGTCGCGCTTAAATGGGTCCCCCCGGAAACGGGGGCCCGTTTTTTGGGTTCCTACCCCCGTTTTTTGGTTCCTACCCCCGGTGTCTCGCTTAAATGGTTCCCCCTGGAAACGGGGGCCCGTTTTTTTGGTTCCTACCCCGTTTTTTCGTTCCTACCCCCGGTGTCGCGCTTAAATGGGTCCCCCCGGAAACGGGGGCCCGTTTTTTTGGTTCCTAACCCCGTTTTTTGGTTCCTACCCCCGGTGTCGCGCTTAAATGGCTCCCCCCGGAAACGGGGGCCCGTTTTTTTGGTTCCTACCCCCGTTTTTTGGTTCCTACCCCCGGTGTCACGCTTAAATGGGTCCCCCCGGAAACGGGGGCCCGTTTTTTTGGTTCCTACCCCCGTTTTTTGGTAACTTACCCCGGTGTCACGCTTAAATGGGTCCCCCCGGAAACGGGGGCCCGTTTTTTCGTTTCCTACCCCCGTTTTTTGGTTCCTACCCCCGGTGTCGCGCTTAAATGGGTCCCCCTGGAAACGGGGGCCAGTTTTTTGGGTTCGTACCCCCGTTTTTTGGTTCCTACCCCCAGTGTCGCGCTTAAATGGGCCCCCCTGGAAACGGGGGCCCGTTTTTTTAATTCGTACCCCCGTTTTTTGGTTCCTACCCCCGGTGTCGCGCTTAAATGGGTCCCCCTGGAAACAGGGGCCTGTTTTTTGCGTTCCTACCCCCGTTTTTTGGTTCTTTACCCCGCTGTTGCGCTTAAATGGGTCCCCCTGGAAACGGGGGCCAGTTTTTTGGGTTCCTACCCCCGTTATTTGGTTCCTACCCCCGGTGTCGCGCTTAAATGGGTCCCCCCAGAAACGGGGGCCCGTTTTTTGGGTTCCTACCCCCGTTTTTTGGTTCCTACCACCGGTGTCGCGCTTAAATGGGTCCCCCTGGAAACGGGGGCCCGTTTTTTTGGTTCCTACCCCCGTTTTTTGGTTCCTACCCCCGGTGTCGCGCTTAAATGGGTCCCCCCGGAAACGGGGGCCCGTTTTTTGGGTGCCTACCCCCGTTTTTTGGTTTCTACCCCCGGTGTCGCGCTTAAATGGGTCCCCCCGGAATCGGGGGCCCGTTTTTTGGGTTCCTACCCCCGTTTATTGGTTTCTACCCCCGGTGTCGCGCTTAAATGGGTCCCCCCGGAAACGGGGGCCCGTTTTTTGGGTTCCTACCCCCGTTTTTTTGTTCCTACCCCCGGTGTCGCGCTTAAATGGGTCCCCCTGGAAACGGGGGCCAGTTTTTTGGGTTCCTACCCCCGTTTTTTGGTTCCTACCCCCGGTGTCGCGCTTAAATGGACCCCCTGGAAACGGGGGCCCGTTTTTTTAATTCGTACCCCCGTTTTTTGGTTCCTAACCCCGGTGTCGCGCTTAAATGGGTCCCCCTGAAAACAGAGGCCCGTTTTTTGCATTCCTACCCCCGTTTTTTGCTTCCTACCCCCTGTGTCGCGCTTAAATGGGTTCCCCCTGAAACGGGGGCCCGATTTTTGGGTTCCTACCCCCGTTTTTTGGTTCCTACCCCCGGTGTCGCGCTTAAATGGGTCACCCTGGAAACGGGGGCCAGTTTTTTGGGTTCCTACCCCCGTTTTTTGGTTCCTACCCCCGGTGTCGCGCTAAAATGGGTCCCCCCGGAAACGGGGACCCGTTTTTTGGGTTCCTACCCCCGGTGCAGCGCTTAAATGGGTCCCACCGGAAACGGGGGCCCGTTTTTTTGGTTCCTACCCCCGTTTTTTTGGTTCATACCCCCCTGTGTCGCGCTTAAATGGGTCCCCCCGGAAACGGGGGCCTGTTTTTTGGGTTCCTACCCCCGCTTTTTGGTTCCTTACCCCGCTGTCGCGCTTAAATGGGTCCCCCCGGAAACGGGGGCCAGTTTTTTTGGGTTCCTACCCCCATTATTTGGTTCCTACCCCCGGTGTCGCGCTTAAATGGGTCCCCCCGGAAACGGGGGCCCGTTTTTTGGGTTCCTACCCCCGTTTTTTGGTTCCTACCCCCGGTGTCGCGCTTAAATGGGTCCCCCTGGAAACAGAGGCCTGTTTTTTCTGTTCCTACCCCCGTTTTTTGGTTCCTACCCCCTGTGTCGCGCTTAAATGGGTCCCCCCTGAAACGGGGGCCCGAATTTTGGGTTCCTACCCCCGTTTTTTGGTTCCTACCCCCGGTGTCGTGCTTAAATGGGTCACCCCGGAAACGGGGGCCGGTTTTTTGGGTTCCTACCCCCGTTTTTTGGTTCCTACCCCCGGTGTCGCGCTTAAATGGGTCCCCCCGGAAACGGGGGGCCGTTTTTTCGGTTCCTACCCCGTTTTTCGGATCCTACCCCCGGTGGCGCGCTTAAATGGTTCCCCCCGGAAACGGGGGCCCGTTTTTTGGGTTCCTACCCCCGCTTTTTGGTTCCTTACCCCGGTGACGCGCTTAAATGGGTCCCCCCGGAAACGGGGGCCCATTTTCTGGGTTCCTAACCCCGTTTTGTGGTTGCTACCCCCGGTGTCGCGCTTAAATGGGTCCCCCCGGAAACGGGGGCCCGTTTTTTGGGTTCCTACTCCCGTTTTTTGGTTCCTACCCCCGGTGTCGCGCTTAAATGGGTCCCCCCGGAAACGGGGGCCCGTTTTTTGGGTTCCTACTCCCGTTTTTTGGTTCCTACCCCCGGTGTCGCGCTTAAATGGGTCCCCCCGGAAACGGGGGCCCGTTTTTTGGGTTCCTACCCCCGGTGTCGCGCTTAAATGGGTCCCACCGGAAACGGGGGCCCATTTTTCTGGTTTCCTACCCCCGTTTTTTTGGTTCATACCCCCCCGGTGTCGCACTTAAATGGGTCCCCCCGGAAACGGGGGCCCGTTTTTTGGGTTCCTACCACCGTTTTTTAGTTCCTACCCCCGGTGTCGCGCTTAAATGGTTGCCCTTGAAAACAGGGGCCCGTTTTTTGGGTTCCTACCCCCGTTTTTTGGTTCCTACCCCCGGTGTCGCGCTTAAATGGGTCCCCCGGGAAACGGGGGCCCGTTTTTTGGGTTCCTACCCCCGTTTTTTGGTTCCTACCCCCGGTGTCGCGCTTAAATGGGTCCCCCCGGAAACGGGGGCCCGTTTTTTGGGTTCCTCCCCCCGTTTTTTGGTTCCTACCCCCGGTGTCGCGCTTAAATGGGTCCCCCCGGAAACAGGGGCCCGTTTATTTGGTTCCTACCCCCGTTTTTTGGCTCCTACCCCCGGTGTCGCGCTCAAATGGGTCCCCCCGGAAACGGGGGCCCGTTTTTTTGGTTCCTACCCCCGTTTTTTGGTAACTTACCCCGGTGTCGTGCTTAAATGGGTCCCCCCGGAAACGGGGGCCCGTTTTTTGGGTTCCTACCCCCGTTTTTTGGTTCCTACCCCCGGTGTCGCGCTTAAATGGGTCCCCCTGGAAACGGGGGCCAGTTTTTTGGGCTCGTACCCCCGTTTTTTGGTTTCTACCCCCGGTGTCGCGCTTAAATGGGCCCCCCTGGAAACGGGGGCCCGTTTTTTTAATTCGTACCCCCGTTTTTTGGTTCCTACCCCCGGTGTCGCGCTTAAATGGGTCCCCCTAGAAACAGAGGCCCGTTTTTTGCGTTCCTACCCCCGTTTTTTGCTTCCTACCCCCTGTGTCGCGCTTAAATGGGTCCCCCCTGAAACGGGGGCCCGATTTTTGGGTTCTTACCCCCGTTTCTTGGTTCCTACCCCCGGTGTCGCGCTTAAATGGGTCACCCCGGAAACGGGGGCCGGTTTTTTGGGTTCCTACCCCCGTTTTTTGGTTCCTACCCCCGGTGTCGCGCTTAAATGGGTCCCCCCGGAAACGGGGGCCCGTTTTTTGGGTTCCTACCCCCGGTGCAGCGCTTAAATGGGTCCCACCGGAAACGGGGGCCCGTTTTTTTGGGTTCCTACCCCCGTTTTTTTGGTTCATACCCCCCTGTGCCGCGCTTAAATGGGTCCCCCCGGAAACGGGGGCCCGTTTTTTGGGTTCCTACCCCCGCTTTTTGGTTCCTTACCCCGATGTCGCGCTTAAATGGGTCCCCCCGGAAACGGGGGCCCGTTTTTTGGGTTCCTACCCCCGTTTTTTGGTTCCTACCCCCGGTGTCGCGCTTAAATGGGTCCCCCTGGAAACAGAGGCCCGTTTTTTGCGTTCCTAGCCCCGTTTTTTGGTTCCTAGCCCCTGTGTCGCGCTTAAATGGGTCCCCCCGGAAACGGGGGCCCGTTTTTTGGGTTCCTACCGACGTTTTTTGGTTCCTACCCCCGGTGTCGCGCTTAAATGGGTCCCCCCGGAAACGGGGTCCCTTTTTTTTTGGTTCCTACCCCCGTTTTTTGGTTCCTACCTCCGGTGTCGCGCTTAAATGGGTCCCCCCGGAAACGGGGGCCCGTTTTTTGGGTTCCTACCCTCGTTTTTTGGTTCCTACCCCCGGTGTTGCGCTTAAATGGGTCCCCCCGGAAACGGGGGCCCGTTTTTTGGGTTCCTACTCCCGTTTTTTGGTTCCTACCCCCGGTGTCGCGCTTAAATGGGTCCCCCCGGAAACGGGGGCCCATTTTCTTGGTACCTAACCCCGTTTTGTGGTTGCTACCCCCGGTGTCGCGCTTAAATGGGTCCCCCCGGAAACGGGGGCCCGTTTTTTTGGGTTCCTACTCCCGGTTTTTGGTTCCTTACCCCGGTGTTGCGCTTAAATGGGTCCCCCCGGAAACGGGGGCCAGTTTTTTGGGTTCCTACCCCCGTTTTTTGGTTCCTACCCCCGGTGTCGCGCTTAAATGGGTCCCCCCAGAAACGGGGGCCCGTTTTTTGGGTTCCTACCCCCGTTTTTTGGTTCCTACCCCCGGTGTCGCGCTTAAATGGGTCCCCCCGGAAACGGGGGCCCGTTTTTTGGGTTCCTACCCCAGTTTTTTGGTTCCTACCCCCAGTGAGCGCTTAAATGGGTCCCCCTGGAAACGGGGGCCCGTTTTTTGGGTTGCTACCCCTGTTTTTTGGTTCCTACCCCTGTTTTTTGGTTCCTACCCCCGTTTTTTGGTTCCTACCCCTGGTGCCGCGCTTAAATGGGTCCCCCCGGAAACGGGGGCCCGTTTTTTGTGTTCCTACCCCCGTTTTTTGGTTCCTACACCCGGTGTCGCGCTTAAATGGGTGCCCCCGGAAACGGGGGCCCGTATTTGGGTTCCTACCCCCGTTTTTTGTTTCCTACCCCCGGTGTCGCGCTTAAATGGGTCCCCCCGGAAACGGGGGCCCGTTTTTTGAGTTCCTACCTCCGTTTTTTGGTTCCTACTTCCGGTGTCGCGCTTAAATGGGTCCCCCCGGAAATGGGGGCCCGTTTTTTGGGTTCCTACCCCCGGTGCAGCGCTTAAATGGGTCCCACCGGAAACGGGGGCCCGTTTTTTTGGGTTCCTACCCCCGTTTTTTTGGTTCATACCCCCCTGTGCCGCGCTTAAATGGGTCCCCCCGGAAACGGGGGCCCGTTTTTTGGGTTCCTACCCCCGCTTTTTGGTTCCTTACCCCGATGTCGCGCTTAAATGGGTCCCCCCGGAAACGGGGGCCCGTTTTTTGGGTTCCTACCCCCGTTTTTTGGTTCCTACCCCCGGTGTCGCGCTTAAATGGGTCCCCCTGGAAACAGAGGCCCGTTTTTTGCGTTCCTAGCCCCGTTTTTTGGTTCCTAGCCCCTGTGTCGCGCTTAAATGGGTCCCCCCGGAAACGGGGGCCCGTTTTTTGGGTTCCTACCGACGTTTTTTGGTTCCTACCCCCGGTGTCGCGCTTAAATGGGTCCCCCCGGAAACGGGGTCCCGTTTTTTTTGGTTCCTACCCCCGTTTTTTGGTTCCTACCTCCGGTGTCGCGCTTAAATGGGTCCCCCCGGAAACGGGGGCCCGTTTTTTGGGTTCCTACCCTCGTTTTTTGGTTCCTACCCCGGGTGTCGCGCTTAAATGGGTCCCCCCTGAAACGGGGGCCCGATTTTTCGGTTCCTACCCCAGTTTTTTGGTTCCTACCACCGGTGTCGCGCTTAAATGGGTCCCCCTGGAAACGGGGGCCCGTTTTTTTTGTTCCTACCCCCGTTTTTTGGTTCCTACCCCCGGTGTTGCGCTTAAATGGGTCCCCCCGGAAACGGGGGCCCCGTTTTTTGGGTTCCTACTCCCGTTTTTTGGTTCCTACCCCCGGTGTCGCGCTTAAATGGGTCCCCCCGGAAACGGGGGCCCATTTTCTTGGTACCTAACCCCGTTTTGTGGTTGCTACCCCCGGTGTCGCGCTTAAATGGGTCCCCCCGGAAACGGGGGCCCGTTTTTTGGGTTCCTACTCCCGGTTTTTGGTTCCTTACCCCGGTGTTGCGCTTAAATGGGTCCCCCCGGAAACGGGGGCCAGTTTTTTGGGTTCCTACCCCTGTTTTTTGGTTCCTACCCCCGGTGTCGCGCTTAAATGGGTCCCCCCGGAAACGGGGGCCCGTTTTTTGGGTTCCTACCCCCGTTTTTTGGTTCCTACCCCCGGTGTCGCGCTTAAATGGGTCCCCCCGGAAACGGGGGCCCGTTTTTTGGGTTCCTACCCCAGTTTTTTGGTTCCTACCCCCAGTGAGCGCTTAAATGGGTCCCCCCTGGAAACGGGGGCCCGTTTTTTTGGGTTGCTACCCCTGTTTTTTGGTTCCTACCCCTGTTTTTTGGTTCCTACCCCCGTTTTTTGGTTCCTACCCCTGGTGTCGCGCTTAAATGGGTCCCCCCGGAAACGGGGGCCCGTTTTTTGTGTTCCTACCCCCGTTTTTTGGTTCCTACCCCCGGTGTCGCGCTTAAATGGGTGCCCCCGGAAACGGGGGCCCGTATTTGGGTTCCTACCCCCGTTTTTTGTTTCCTACCCCCGGTGTCGCGCTTAAATGGGTCCCCCCGGAAACGGGGGCCCGTTTTTTGAGTTCCTACCTCCGTTTTTTGGTTCCTACCTCCGGTGTCGCGCTTAAATGGGTCCCCCCGGAAACGGGGGCCCATTTTGTGGGTTCCTACCCCCGTTTTTTGGTTCCTACCCCCGGTGTCGCGCTTAAATGGGTCCCCCCGGAAACGGGGGCCCGTTTTTTGGATTTCTACCCCCGTTTTTTGGTTCCAATGCCCGGTGTCGCGCTTAAATGGGTCCCCCCGGAAACGGGGGCCCGTTTTTTGGGTTCCTACCTCCGTTTTTTGGTTCCTACCTCCGGTGTCGCGCTTAAATGGGTCCCCCCGGAAACGGGGGCCCGTTTTTGGGTTCCTACCCCCGTTTTTTGGTTCCTACCCCCGGTGTCGCGCTTAAATGGGTCCCCCCGGAAACGGGGGCCCGTTTTTTGGGTTTCTACCCCCGTTTTTTGGTTCCAATGACCGGTGTCGCGCTTAAATGGGTCCCCCCGGAAACGGGGGCCCGTTTTTGGATTTCTACCCCCGTTTTTTGGTTCCTACCTCCGGTGTCGCGCTTAAATGGGTCCCCCCGGAAACGGGGGCCCGTTTTTTGGGTTTCTACCCCCGTTTTTTGGTTCCAATGACCGGTGTCGCGCTTAAATGGGTCCCCCTGGAAACGGGGGCCCAGTTTTTGGGTAACTACCTCCGTTTTTTGGTTCCTACCCCTGGTGTCACGCTTAAATGGGTCCCCCCGGAAACGGGGGCCCGTTTTTTGGGTTTCTACCCCCGTTTTTTGGTTCCAATGCCCGGTGTCTCGCTTAAATGGGTCCCCCCGGAAACGGGGGCCCGTTTTTTGGGTTCCTACCTCCGTTTTTTGGTTCCTACCTCCGGTGTCGCGCTTAAATGGGTCCCCCCGGAAATGGGGGCCCGTTTTTTGGGTTCCTACCCCCGTTTTTTGCTTCCTACCTCCGGTGTCGCGCTTAAATGGGTCCCCCCGGAAACGGGGGCCCAGTTTTTGGGTTACTACCCCCGTTTTTTGGTTCCTACACCTGGTGTTGCTCTTAAATGGGTCCCCCCGGAAACGGGGGCCCGTTTTTTGGGGTCCTACCCCGTTTTTTGGTTCCTACCCGTTTTTTGGTTCCTACCCCCGTTTTTTGGTTCCTACCCCTGGTGTCGCGCTTAAATGGGTCCCCCCGGAAACGGGGGCCCGTTTTTTGGGTTCCTACCCCCGTTTTTTGGTTCCTACCCCCGGTGTCGCGCTTAAATGGGTGCCCCCGGAAACGGGGGCCCGTATTTGGGTACCTACCCCCGTTTTTTGTTTCCTTCCCCAGGTATCGCGCTTAAATGGGTCCCCCCGGAAACGGGGGCCCGTTTTATTGGTTTCTACCCCCGTTTTTTGGTTCCTACCCCCGGTGTCGCGCTTAAATGGGTCCCCCCGGAAACAAGGGGCCCGTTTTTTGGGTTCCTACCCCCGTTTTTTGGTTCCTACCCCCGGTGTCGCGCTTAAATGGGTCCCCCCGGTAACGGGGGCCCGTTTTTTGGGTTCCTACCCCCGTTTTTTGGTTCCTACCCCCGGTGTCGCGCTTAAATGGGTCCCCCGGGAAACGGGGGCCCGTTTTTTGGGTTCCTCCCCCCGTTTTTTGGTTCCTACCCCCGGTGTCGCGCTTAAATGGGTCCCCCCGGAAACAGGGGCCCGTTTATTTGGTTCCTACCCCCGTTTTTTGGTTCCTACCCCCGGTGTCGCGCTTAAATGGGTCCCCCCGGAAACGGGGGCCCGTTTTTTGGGTTCCTACCCCCGTTTTTTGGTTCCAATGCCCGGTGTCGCGCTTAAATGGGTCCCCCCGGAAACGGGGGCCCGTTTTTTGGGTTCCTACCTCCGTTTTTTGGTTCCTACCTCCGGTGTCGCGCTTAAATGGGTCCCCCCGGAAACGGGGGCCCGTTTTTTGGGTTCCTACCCCCGTTTTTTGGTTCCTACCCCCGGTGTCGCGCTTAAATGGGTCCCCCCGGAAACGGGGGCCCGTTTTTTTGGGTTTCTACCCCCGTTTTTTGGTTCCAATGCCCGGTGTCGCGCTTAAATGGGTCCCACCGGAAACGGGGGCCCAGTTTTTGGGTTACTACCCCCATTTTTTGGTTCCTACACCTGGTGTCGCGCTTAAATGGGTCCCCCCGGAAACGGGGGCCCGTTTTTTTTGGTTTCTACCCCTGTTTTTTGGTTCCTACACCTGGTGTCGCGCTTAAATGGGTCCCCCCGGAAACGGGGGCTGAAACGGGGGCCCGTTTTTTGGGTTCCTACCCCCGTTTTTTGGTTCCTACCCCTGGTGTCGCGCTTAAATGGGTCCCCCCGGAAACGGGTGCCCGTTTTTTGGGTTCCTACCCCCGTTTTTTGGTTCCTACCCCCGGTGTCGCGCTTAAATGGGTCCCCCCGGTAACGGGGGCCCGTTTTTTGGGTTCCTACCCCCGTTTTTTGGTTTCTACCCCCGGTGTCGCGCTTAAATGGGTCCCCTGGGTAACGGGGGCCCGTTTTTTGGGTTCCTACCCCCGTTTTTTGGTTCCTACCCCCGGTGTCGCGCTTAAATGGGTCCCCCCGGAAACGGGGGCCCGTTTTTTGGGTTCCTACCCCCGTTTTTTGGTTCCTACCCCCGGTGTCGCGCTTAAATGGGTCCCCCCGGAAACGGGTGCCCGTTTTTTGGGTTCCTACCCCCGTTTTTTGGTTCCTACCCCCGGTGTCGCGCTTAAATGGGTCCCCCCGGAAACGGGGGCCCGTTTTTTGGGGTCCTACCCCGTTTTTTGGTTCCTACCCGTTTTTTGGTTCCTACCCCCGTTTTTTGGTTCCTACCCCTGGTGTCGCGCTTAAATGGGTCCCCCCGGAAACGGGGGCCCGTTTTTTGTGTTCCTACCCCCGTTTTTTGGTTCCTACCCCCGGTGTCGCGCTTAAATGGTGCACCCGGAAACGGGGGCCCGTATTTGGGTTCCTACCCCCGTTTTTTGTTTCCTACCCCCGGTGTCGCGCTTAAATGGGTCCCCCCGGAAACGGGGGCCCGTTTTATTGGTTTCTACCCCGTTTTTTGGTTCCTACCCCGGTGTCGCGCTTAATGGGTCCCCCCGGAAACAAGGGGCCCGTTTTTTGGGTTCCTACCCCCGTTTTTTGGTTTCTACCCCCGGTGTCGCGCTTAAATGGGTCCCCCCGGTAACGGGGCCCGTTTTTTGGGTTCCTACCCCCGTTTTTTGGTTCCTACTCCCGGTGTCGCGCTTAAATGGGTCCCCTGGGTAACGGGGGCCCGTTTTTTGGGTTCCTACCCCCGTTTTTGGTTCCTATCCCGGTGTCGCGCTTAAATGGGTCCCCTGGGTAACGGGGGCCCGTTTTTAGGGTTCCTACCCCCGTTTTTTGGTTCCTAACCCCGGTGCCGCGCTTAAATGGGTCCCCACGGAAACGGGGGCCCGTTTTTTGGGTTCCAACCCCCGTTTTTTGGTTCCTACCCCCGGTGTCGCGCTTAAATGGGTCCCCCGGAAACGGGGGCCCGTTTTTTGGGTTTCTACCCCCGTTTTTTGGTTCCAATGACAGGTGTCGCGCTTAAATGGGTCCCCCCGGAAACGGGGGCCCGTTTTTGGATTTCTACCCCCGTTTTTTGGTTCCTACCTCCGGTGTCGCGCTTAAATGGGTCCCCCCGGAAACGGGGGCCCGTTTTTTGGGTTTCTACCCCCGTTTTTTGGTTCCAATGACCGGTGTCGCGCTTAAATGGGTCCCCCCGGAAACGGGGGCCCAGTTTTTGGGTTACTACCTCCGTTTTTTGGTTCCTACCCCTGGTGTCGCGCTTAAATGGGTCCCCCCGGAAACGGGGGCCCGTTTTTTGGGTTTCTACCCCCGTTTTTTGGTTCCAATGCCCGGTGTCGCGCTTAAATGGGTCCCCCCGGAAACGGGGGCCCGTTTTTTGGGTTCCTACCTCCGTTTTTTGGTTCCTACCTCCGGTGTCGCGCTTAAATGGGTCCCCCCGGAAACGGGGGCCCGTTTTTTGGGTTCCTACCCCCGTTTTTTGTTTCCTACCCCCGGTGTCGCGCTTAAATGGGTCCCCCCGGAAATAGGGGCCCGTTTTTTGGGTTCCTACCCCCGTTTTTTGCTTCCTACCTCCGGTGTCGCGCTTAAATGGGTCCCCCCGGAAACGGGGGCCCAGTTTTTGGGTTACTACCCCCGTTTTTTGGTTCCTACACCTGGTGTTGCGCTTAAATGGGTCCCCCCGGAAACGGGGGCCCGTTTTTTGGGGTCCTACCCCGTTTTTTGGTTCCTACCCGTTTTTTGGTTCCTACCCCGTTTTTTGTTCCTACCCCCGGTGTCGCGCTTAAATGGGTGCCCCCGGAAACGGGGGCCCGTATTTGGGTTCCTACCCCCGTTTTTTGTTTCCTACCCCAGGTATCGCGCTTAAATGGGTTCCCCCGGAAACGGGTGCCCGTTTTATTGGTTTCTACCCCCGTTTTTTGGTTCCTACCCCCGGTGTCGCGCTTAAATGGGTCCCCCCGGAAACAAGGGGCCCGTTTTTTGGGTTCCTACCCCCGTTTTTGGTTCCTACCCCCGGTGTCGCGCTTAAATGGGTCCCCCCGGTAACGGGGGCCCGTTTTTTGGGTTCCTACCCCCGTTTTTTGGTTCCTACCCCCGGTGTCGCGCTTAAATGGGTCCCCTGGGTAACTGGGTCCCGTTTTTTGGGTTCCTACCCCCGTTTTTTGGTTCCTACCCCCGGTGTCGCGCTTAAATGGGTCCCCTGGGTAACGGGGGCCCGCTTTTTGGGTTCCTACCCCCGTTTTTTGGTTCCTACCCCCGGTGCCGCGCTTAAATGGGTCCCCCGGAAACAGGGGCCCGTTTTTCGGGTTCCTACCCCCGTTTTTTGGTTCCTACCCCCGGTGAGCGCTTAAATGGGTCCCCCTGGAAACGGGGCCCGTTTTTTGGGTTCCTACCCCCGTTTTTTGGTTCCTACCCCCGGTGTCGCGCTTAAATGGGTCCCCCCGGAAACAGGGGCCCGTTTTTTGGGTTTTTGCCCCCGTTTTTTGGTTCCTACCCCCAGTGAGCGCTTAAATGGATCCCCCTGGAAACGGGGGCCCGTTTTTTGGGTTGCTACCACTGTTTTTTGGTTCCTACCCCTGTTTTTTGGTTCCTACCCCCGTTTTTTGGTTCCTACCCCTGGTGTCGCGCTTAAATGGGTCCCCCTGGAAACGGGGGCCCGTTTTTTGGGTTCCTACCCCCGTTTTTTGGTTCCTATCCCCGGGTTTCGCGCTTAAATGGGTGCCCCCGGAAACGGGGGCCCGTATTTGGGTTCCTACCCCCATTTTTTGTTTCCTACCCCCGGTGTCGCACTTAAATGGGTCCCCCCGGAAACGGGGGCCCGTTTTTTTGGTTTCTACCCCCGTTTTTTGGTTAATACCCACGGTGTCGCGCTTAAATGGGTCCCCCCGGAAACGGGGGCCCATTTTTTGGGTTTCTACCCCCGTTTTTTGGTTCCAATGCCCGGTGTCGCGCTTAAATGGGTCCCCCCGGAAACGGGGGCCCGTTTTTTGGGTTCCTACCTCCGTTTTTTGGTTCCTACCTCCGGTGTCGCGCTTAAATGGGTCCCCCCGGAAACGGGGGCCCGTTTTTTGGGTTCCTACCCCCGTTTTTTGGTTCCTACCCCCGGTGTCGCGCTTAAATGAGTCCCCCCGGAAATGGGGGACCGTTTTTTTGGGTTCCTACCCCCGTTTTTTGGTTCCTACCCCCGGTGTCGCGCTTAAATGGGTCCCCCCGGAAACGGGGGCCCGTTTTTTGGGTTTCTACCCCCGTTTTTTGGTTCCAATGACAGGTGTCGCGCTTAAATGGGTCCCCCCGGAAACGGGGGCCCGTTTTTGGATTTCTACCCCCGTTTTTTGGTTCCTACCTCCGGTGTCGCGCTTAAATGGGTCCCCCCGGAAACGGGGGCCCGTTTTTTGGGTTTCTACCCCCGTTTTTTGGTTCCAATGACCGGTGTCGCGCTTAAATGGGTCCCCCCGGAAACGGGGGCCCAGTTTTTGGGTTACTACCTCCGTTTTTTGGTTCCTACCCCTGGTGTCGCGCTTAAATGGGTCCCCCCGGAAACGGGGGCCCGTTTTTTGGGTTTCTACCCCCGTTTTTTGGTTCCAATGCCCGGTGTCGCGCTTAAATGGGTCCCCCCGGAAACGGGGGCCCGTTTTTTGGGTTCCTACCTCCGTTTTTTGGTTCCTACCTCCGGTGTCGCGCTTAAATGGGTCCCCCCGGAAACGGGGGCCCGTTTTTTGGGTTCCTACCCCCGTTTTTTGTTTCCTACCCCCGGTGTCGCGCTTAAATGGGTCCCCCCGGAAATAGGGGCCCGTTTTTTGGGTTCCTACCCCCGTTTTTTGCTTCCTACCTCCGGTGTCGCGCTTAAATGGGTCCCCCCGGAAACGGGGGCCCAGTTTTTGGGTTACTACCCCCGTTTTTTGGTTCCTACACCTGGTGTTGCGCTTAAATGGGTCCCCCCGGAAACGGGGGCCCGTTTTTGGGGTCCTACCCCGTTTTTGGTTCCTACCCGTTTTTTTGGTTCCTACCCCCGTTTTTTGGTTCCTACCCCCGGTGTCGCGCTTAAATGGGTGCCCCCGGAAACGGGGGCCCGTATTTGGGTTCCTACCCCCGTTTTTTGTTTCCTACCCCAGGTATCGCGCTTAAATGGGTTCCCCCGGAAACGGGGGCCCGTTTTATTGGTTTCTACCCCCGTTTTTTGGTTCCTACCCCCGGTGTCGCGCTTAAATGGGTCCCCCCGGAAACAAGGGGCCCGTTTTTTGGGTTCCTACCCCCGTTTTTTGGTTCCTACCCCCGGTGTCGCGCTTAAATGGGTCCCCCCGGTAACGGGGGCCCGTTTTTTGGGTTCCTACCCCCGTTTTTTGGTTCCTACCCCCGGTGTCGCGCTTAAATGGGTCCCCTGGGTAACTGGGTCCCGTTTTTTGGGTTCCTACCCCCGTTTTTTGGTTCCTACCCCCGGTGTCGCGCTTAAATGGGTCCCCTGGGTAACGGGGGCCCGCTTTTTGGGTTCCTACCCCCGTTTTTTGGTTCCTACCCCCGGTGCCGCGCTTAAATGGGTCCCCCGGAAACAGGGGCCCGTTTTTCGGGTTCCTACCCCCGTTTTTTGGTTCCTACCCCCGGTGAGCGCTTAAATGGGTCCCCCTGGAAACGGGGGCCCGTTTTTTGGGTTCCTACCCCCGTTTTTTGGTTCCTACCCCCGGTGTCGCGCTTAAATGGGTCCCCCCGGAAACAGGGGCCCGTTTTTTGGGTTTTTGCCCCCGTTTTTTGGTTCCTACCCCCAGTGAGCGCTTAAATGGATCCCCCTGGAAACGGGGGCCCGTTTTTTGGGTTGCTACCACTGTTTTTTGGTTCCTACCCCTGTTTTTTGGTTCCTACCCCCGTTTTTTGGTTCCTACCCCTGGTGTCGCGCTTAAATGGGTCCCCCTGGAAACGGGGGCCCGTTTTTTGGGTTCCTACCCCCGTTTTTTGGTTCCTATCCCCGGGTTTCGCGCTTAAATGGGTGCCCCCGGAAACGGGGGCCCGTATTTGGGTTCCTACCCCCATTTTTTGTTTCCTACCCCCGGTGTCGCACTTAAATGGGTCCCCCCGGAAACGGGGGCCCGTTTTTTTGGTTTCTACCCCCGTTTTTTGGTTAATACCCACGGTGTCGCGCTTAAATGGGTCCCCCCGGAAACGGGGGCCCATTTTTTGGGTTTCTACCCCCGTTTTTTGGTTCCAATGCCCGGTGTCGCGCTTAAATGGGTCCCCCCGGAAACGGGGGCCCGTTTTTTGGGTTCCTACCTCCGTTTTTTGGTTCCTACCTCCGGTGTCGCGCTTAAATGGGTCCCCCCGGAAACGGGGGCCCGTTTTTTGGGTTCCTACCCCCGTTTTTTGGTTCCTACCCCCGGTGTCGCGCTTAAATGAGTCCCCCCGGAAATGGGGGACCGTTTTTTGGGTTCCTACCCCCGTTTTTTGGTTCCTACCCCCGGTGTCGCGCTTAAATGGGTCCCCCCGGAAACGGGGGCCCGTTTTTTGGGTTCCTACCCCCGTTTTTTGGTTCCTACCCCCGGTGTCGCGCTTAAATGGGTCCCCCCGGAAACGGGGGCCCGTTTTTTTGGGTTTCTACCCCCGTTTTTTGGTTCCAATGCCCGGTGTCGCGCTTAAATGGGTCCCCCCGGAAACGGGGGCCCAGTTTTTGGGTTACTACCCCCGTTTTTTGGTTCCTACACCTGGTGTCGCGCTTAAATGGGTCCCCCCGGAAACGGGGGCCCGTTTTTTGGGGTCCTACCCCGTTTTTTGGTTCCTACCCGTTTTTTGGTTCCTACCCCCGTTTTTTGGTTCCTACCCCTGGTGTCGCGCTTAAATGGGTCCCCCTGGAAACAGAGGCCCGTTTTTTGCGTTCCTACCCCTGTTTTTTGGTTCCTACCCCCTGTGTCGTGCTTAAATGGGTCCCCCCTGAAACGGGGGCCCGATTTTTGGGTTCCTACCCCCGTTTTTTGGTTCCTACCCCCGGTGTCGCGCTTAAATGGGTCACCCCGGAAACAGGGGCCGGTTTTTTGGGTTTCTACCCCCGTTTTTTGGTTCCTACCCCCGGTGTCGCGCTTAAATGGGTCCCCCCGGAAACGGGGGCCCGTTTTTTGGGTTCCTACCCCCGGTGCCGCGCTTAAATGGGTCCCACCGGAAACGGGGGCCCGTTTTTTTGGGTTCCTACCCCCGTTTTTTTGGTTCATACTCCCCGGTGTCGCGCTTAAATGTGTCCCCCCGGAAACGGGGGCCCGTTTTTTTGGTTCCTACCCCCGTTTTTCGGTTCCTACCCCCGGTGTCGCGCTTAAATGGGTCCCCCCGGAATCGGGGGCCCGTTTTTTGGGTTCCTACCCCTGCTTTTTGGTTCCTTACCCCGCTGTCGCGCTTAAATGGGTCCCCCCGGAAACGGGGGCCGGTTTTTTGGGTTCCTACCCCCGTTTTTTGGTTCCTACCCCCGGTGTCGCGCTTAAATGGGTCCCCCCGGAAACGGGGGCCCGTTTTTTTGGGTTCCTACCCCCGGTGCAGCTCTTAAATGGGTCCCACCGGAAACGGGGGCCCGTTTTTTTTGGGTTCCTACCCCGTTTTTTTGGTTCATACCCCCCTGTGTCGCGCTTAAATGGGTCCCCCGGAAACGGGGGCCCGTTTTTTGGGTTCCTACCCCCGCTTTTTGGTTCCTTACCCCGCTGTCGCGCTTAAATGGGTCCCCCAGGAAACGGGGGCCAGTTTTTTTGGGTTCCTACCCCGTTATTTGGTTCCTACCCCGGTGTCGCGCTTAAATGGGTCCCCCGGAAACGGGGGCCCGTTTTTTGGGTTCCTACCCCCGTTTTTTGGTTCCTACCCCCGGTGTCGCGCTTAAATGGGTCCCCCTGGAAACAGAGGCCCGTTTTTTGCGTTCCTACCCCTGTTTTTTGGTTCCTACCCCCTGTGTCGTGCTTAAATGGGTCCCCCTGAAACGGGGGCCCGATTTTTGGGTTCCTACCCCCGTTTTTTGGTTCCTATCCCCGGTGTCGCGCTTAAATGGGTCAACCCGGAAACAGGGGCTGGTTTTTTGGGTTTCTACCCCCGTTTTTGGTTCCTACCCCGGTGTCGCGCTTAAATGGGTCCCCCCGGAAACGGGGGCCCGTTTTTTGGGTTCCTACCCCCGGTGCCGCGCTTAAATGGGTCCCACCGGAAACGGGGGCCCGTTTTTTTGGGTTCCTACCCCCGTTTTTTTGGTTCATACTCCCCGGTGTCGCGCTTAAATGTGTCCCCCCGGAAACGGGGGCCCGTTTTTTTGGTTCCTACCCCCGTTTTTCGGTTCCTACCCCCGGTGTCACGCTTAAATGGGTCCCCCCGGAAACGGGGGCCCTTTTTTGGGTTCCTACCCCTGTTTTTGGTTCCTACCCCCGGTGACGCGCTTAAATGGGTCCCCCCGGAAACGGAGGCCCTTTTTTTGGTTCCTACACCTGTTTTTTGGTTCCTACCCCCGGTGTCGCGCTTAAATGGGTCCCCCCGGAAACGGGGGCCCATTTTCTGGGTTCCTAACCCCGTTTTGTGGTTGCTACCCCCGGTGTCGCGCTTAAATGGGTCTCCCCGGAAACGGGGGCCCAGTTTTTGGGTTACTACCCCCGTTTTTTGGTTCCTACACCTGGTGTCGCGCTTAAATTTTTCCCCCCGGAAACGGGGGCCCGTTTTTTGGGGTCCTACCCCGTTTTTTGGTTCCTACCCGTTTTTTGGTTCCTACCCCCGTTTTTTGGTTCCTACCCCTGGTGTCGCGCTTAAATGGGTCCCCCCGGAAACGGGGGCCCGTTTTTTGTGTTCCTACCCCCGTTTTTTGGTTCCTACCCCCGGTGTCGCGCTAAATGGGTTCCCCCGGAAACGGGTGCCCGTTTTATTGGTTTCTACCCCCGTTTTTTGGTTCCTACCCCCGGTGTCGCGCTTAAATGGGTCCCCCCGGAAACAAGGGGCCCGTTTTTTGGGTTCCTACCCCCGTTTTTTGGTTCCTACCCCCGGTGTCGCGCTTAAATGGGTCCCCTGGGTAACGGGGGCCCGTTTTTTGGGTTCCTACCCCCGTTTTTTGGTTCCTAACCCCGGTGTCACGCTTAAATGGGTCCCCCCGGAAACAGGGGCCCGTTTTTTGGGTTCCAACCCCCGTTTTTTGGTTCCTACCCCCGGTGTCGCGCTTAAATGGGTCCCCCCGGAAACGGGGGCCCGTTTTTTGGCTTCCAACCCCCGTTTTTTGGTTCCTACCCCCGGTGTCGCGCTTAAATGGGTCCCCCCGGAAACGGGTGCCCTTTTTTTGGGTTCCTACCCCCGTTTTTTGGTTCCTACCCCCGGTGTCGCGCTTAAATGGGTCCCCCCGGAAACGGGGGCCCGTTTTTTTGGTTCCTACCCCCGTTTTTTGGTTCCTACCCCCAGTGACGCGCTTAAATGGGTCCCCCCGGAAACGGGGGCCGTTTTTTTGGTTCCTACACCTGTTTTTTGGTTCCTACCCCCGGTGTCGCGCTTAAATGGGTCACCCCGGAACGGGGGCCCGTTTTTTGGGTTCCTACCCCTGTTTTTTGGTTCCTACCCCCGGTGTTGCGCTTAAATGGGTCACCCCGGAAACGGGGGCCGTTTTTTTGGGTTCCTACCCCGTTTTTTGGTTCCTACCCCCGGTGTCGCGCTTAAATGGGTCCCCCCGGAAACGGGGGCCCGTTTTTTGGGTTCCTACCCCCGGTGTCGCGCTTAAATGTGTCCCACCGGAAACGGGGGCCCGTTTTTTTGGGTTCCTACCCCCGTTTTTTTGGTTCATACCTCCCCCGGTGTCGCGCTTAAATGGGTCCCCTGGAAACGGGGGCCCGTTTTTTTGGTTCCTACCCCCGTTTTTTGGTTCCTACCCCCGGTGTCGCGCTTAAATGGGTCCCCCCGGAAACGGGGGCCCGTTTTTTGGGTTCCTACCCCGTTTTCGGTTCCTACCCCCGGTGTCACGCTTAAATGGGTCCCCCCGGAAACGGGGGCCCGTTTTTTGGGTTCCTACCCCCGCTTTTTGGTTCCTTACCCCGGTGACGCGCTTAAATGGGTCCCCCGGAAACGGGGGCCAGTTTTTTGGGTTCCTACCCCCGTTTTTTGGTTCCTACCCCCCGTGTCGCGCTTAAATGGGTCCCCCCGGAAACGGGGGCCCGTTTTTTGGGTTCCTACCCCCGTTTTTTGGTTCCTACCCCCGGTGTCGCGCTTAAATGGGTCCCCCCGGAAATGGGGGCCCGTTTTTTGGGTTCCTACCCCGTTTTTTGGTTCCTATCCCCGGTGTCGCGCTTAAATGGGTCCCCCCGGAAACGGGGGCCCGTTTCTTGGGTTCCTACCCCCGTTTTTTGGTTCCTACCCCCGGTGTCGCGCTTAATGGTTCCCCCTGGAAACGGGGGCCCGTTTTTTTGGTTCCTACCCCCGTTTTTTGGTTCCTACCCCCGGTGTCGCGCTTAAATGGGTCCCCCCGGAAACGGGGGCCCGTTTTTTTGGTTCTTACCCCCGTTTTTTGGTTCCTACCCCCGGTGTCGCACTTAAATGGCTCCCCCCGGAAACGGGGGCCCGTTTTTTGGTTCCTACCCCCGTTTTTTCGTTCCTACCCCCGGTGTCGCGCTTAAATGGGTCCCCCCTGAAACGGGGGCCCGATTTTTGGGTTCCTACCCCCGTTTTTTGGTTCCTACCCCGGTGTCGCGCTTAAATGGGTCACCCCGGAAACGGGGGCCGGTTTTTTGGGTTCCTACCCCCGTTTTTTGGTTCCTACCCCCGGTGTCGCGCTTAAATGGGTCCCCCCGGAAACGGGGGCCCGTTTTTTGGGTTCCTACCCCCGGTGCAGCTCTTAAATGGGTCCCACCGGAAACGGGGGCCCGTTTTTTTGGGTTCCTACCCCCGTTTTTTTGGTTCATACCCCCCTGTGTCGCGCTTAAATGGGTCCCCCCGGAAACGGGGGCCGTTTTTTGGGTTCCTACCCCCGCTTTTTGGTTCCTTACCCCGCTGTCGCGCTTAAATGGGTCCCCCAGGAAACGGGGGCCAGTTTTTTTGGGTTCCTACCCCCGTTATTTGGTTCCTAACCCCGGTGTCGCGCTTAAATGGGTCCCCCGGAAACGGGGGCCCGTTTTTTGGTTCCTACCCCCGTTTTTTGGTTCCTACCCCCGGTGTCGCGCTTAAATGGGTCCCCCTGGAAACAGAGGCCCGTTTTTTGCGTTCCTACCCCTGTTTTTTGGTTCCTACCCCCTGTGTCGTGCTTAAATGGGTCCCCCCTGAAACGGGGGCCCGATTTTTGGGTTCCTACCCCCGTTTTTTGGTTCCTACCCCAGGTGTCGCGCTTAAATGGGTCACCCCGGAAACAGGGGCCGGTTTTTTGGGTTTCTACCCCCGTTTTTTGGTTCCTACCCCCGGTGTCGCGCTTAAATGGGTCCCCCCGGAAACGGGGGCCCGTTTTTTGGGTTCCTACCCCCGGTGCCGCGCTCAAATGGGTCCCACCGGAAACGGGGGCCCGTTTTTTTGGGTTCCTACCCCCGTTTTTTTGGTTCATACTCCCCGGTGTCGCGCTTAAATGTGTCCCCCCGGAAACGGGGGCCCGTTTTTTTGGTTCCTACCCCGTTTTTCGGTTCCTACCCCCGGTGTCGCGCTTAAATGGGTCCCCCCGGAATCGGGGGCCCGTTTTTTGGGTTCCTACCCCTGCTTTTTGGTTCCTTACCCCGCTGTCGCGCTTAAATGGGTCCCCCCGGAAACGGGGGCCAGTTTTTTGGGTTCCTACCCCCGTTATTTGGTTCCTACCCCCGGTGTCGCGCTTAAATGGGTCCCCCCGGAAACTGGGGCCCGTTTTTTGGGTTCCTACCCCGTTTTTTGGTTCCTACCCCCGGTGTCACGCTTAAATGGGTCCCCCCGGAAACGGGGGCCCGTTTTTTGGGTTCCTACCCCCGTTTTTTGGTTCCTACCCCCGGTGTCGCGCTTAAATGGGTCCCCCCGGAAACGGGGGCCCTTTTTTTTGGTTCCTACCCCCGTTTTTTGGTTCCTACCCCCGGTGTCGCGCTTAAATGGGTCCCCCCGGAAACGGGGCCCGTTTTTTGGGTTCCTACCCCCGTTTTTTGGTTCCTACCCCCGGTGTCGCGCTTAAATGGGTCCCCCCGGAAATGGGGGCCCGTTTTTTGGGTTCCTACCCCGTTTTTTGGTTCCTATCCCCGGTGTCGCGCTTAAATGTGTCCCCCCGGAAACGGGGGCCCGTTTTTGGGTTCCTACCCCCGTTTTTTGGTTCCTACCCCCGGTGTCGCGCTTAAATGGTTCCCCCTGGAAACGGGGGCCCGTTTTTTTGGTTCCTACCCCGTTTTTTGGTCCTACCCCCGGTGTCGCGCTTAAATGGGTCCCCCCGGAAACGGGGGCCCGTTTTTTTGGTTCCTACCCCCGTTTTTTGGTTCCTACCCCCGGTGTCGCGCTTAAATGGGTCCCCCCGGAAACGGGGGCCCGTTTTTTGGGTTCCTACCCCCGTTTTTAGGTTCCTACCCCCGGTGTCGCGCTTAAATGGGTCCCCCGGAAACGGGGGCCCATTTTCTGGGTTCCTAACCCCGTTTTGTGGTTGCTACCCCCGGTGTCGCGCTTAAATGTGTCCCCCCGGAAACGGGGGCCCGTTTTTTGGGTTCCTACTCCCGTTTTTTGGTTCCTACCCCCGGTGTCGCGCTTAAATGGGTCCCCCCGGAAACGGGGGCCCGTTTTTTGGGTTCCTACTCCCGTTTTTTGGTTCCTACCCCCGGTGTCGCGCTTAAATGGGTCCCCCCGGAAACGGGGGCCCGTTTTTTGGGTTCCTACCCCCGGTGTCGCGCTTAAATGGGTCCCACCGGAAACGGGGACCCATTTTTCTGGTTTCCTACCCCCGTTTTTTGGTTCATACCCCCCGGTGTCGCACTTAAATGGGTCCCCCCGGAAACGGGGCCCGTTTTTTGGTTCCTACCACCGTTTTTTAGTTCCTACCCCCGGTGTCGCGCTTAAATGGTTGCCCTTGGAAACAGGGGCCCGTTTTTTGGGTTCCTACCCCCGTTTTTTGGTTCCTACCCCCGGTGTCGCGCTTAAATGGGTCCCCCGGGAAACGGGGGCCCGTTTTTTGGGTTCCTACCCCCGTTTTTTGGTTCCTACCCCCGGTGTCGCGCTTAAATGGGTCCCCCCGGAAACGGGGGCCCGTTTTTTGGGTTCCTCCCCCCGTTTTTTGGTTCCTACCCTGGTGTCGCGCTTAAATGGGTCCCCCGGAAACAGGGGCCCGTTTATTTGGTTCCTACCCCCGTTTTTTGGTTCCTACCCCCGGTGTCGCGCTCAAATGGGTCCCCCCGGAAACGGGGCCCGTTTTTTGGTTCCTACCCCCGTTTTTTGGTAACTTACCCCGGTGTCGTGCTTAAATGGGTCCCCCCGGAAACGGGGGCCCGTTTTTTGGGTTCCTACCCCCGTTTTTTGGTTCCTACCCCCGGTGTCGCGCTTAAATGGGTCCCCCTGGAAACGGGGGCCAGTTTTTTGGGTTCGTACCCCCGTTTTTTGGTTTCTACCCCCGGTGTCGCGCTTAAATGGGCCCCCCTGGAAACGGGGCCAGTTTTTTTAATTCGTACCCCCGTTTTTTGGTTCCTACACCCGGTGTCGCGCTTAAATGGGTCCCCCTAGAAACAGAGGCCCGTTTTTTGCGTTCCTACCCCCGTTTTTTGCTTCCTACCCACTGTGTCGCGCTTAAATGGGTCCCCCCTGAAACGGGGGCCCGATTTTTGGGTTCTTACCCCCGTTTCTTGGTTCCTACCCCCGGTGTCGCGCTTAAATGGGTCACCCCGGAAACGGGGGCCGGTTTTTTGGGTTCCTACCCCCGTTTTTTGGTTCCTACCCCCGGTGTCGCGCTTAAATGGGTCCCCCCGGAAACGGGGGCCCGTTTTTTGGGTTCCTACCCCCGGTGCAGCGCTTAAATGGGTCCCACCGGAAACGGGGGCCCGTTTTTTTGGGTTCCTACCCCCGTTTTTTTGGTTCATACCCCCCTGTGCCGCACTTAAATGGGTCCCCCCGGAAACGGGGGCCCGTTTTTTGGGTTCCTACCCCCGCTTTTTGGTTCCTTACCCCGATGTCGCGCTTAAATGGGTCCCCCCGGAAACGGGGGCCAGTTTTTTTGGGTTCCTACCCCCGTTATTTGGTTCCTACCCCCGGTGTCGCGCTTAAATGGGTCCCCCCGGAAACGGGGGCCCGTTTTTTGGGTTCCTACCCCCGTTTTTTGGTTCCTACCCCCGGTGTCGCGCTTAAATGGGTCCCCCTGGAAACAGAGGCCCGTTTTTTGCGTTCCTAGCCCCGTTTTTTGGTTCCTAGCCCCTGTGTCGCGCTTAAATGGGTCCCCCCGGAAACGGGGGCCCGTTTTTTGGGTTCCTACCGACGTTTTTTGGTTCCTACCCCCGGTGTCGCGCTTAAATGGGTCCCCCCGGAAACGGGGTCCCGTTTTTTTTGGTTCCTACCCCCGTTTTTTGGTTCCTACCTCCGGTGTCGCGCTTAAATGGGTCCCCCCGGAAACGGGGGCCCGTTTTTTGGGTTCCTACCCTCGTTTTTTGGTTCCTACCCCGGGTGTCGCGCTTAAATGGGTCCCCCCTGAAACGGGGGCCCGATTTTTCGGTTCCTACCCAAGTTTTTTGGTTCCTACCACCGGTGTCGCGCTTAAATGGGTCCCCCTGGAAACGGGGGCCCGTTTTTTTTGTTCCTACCCCCGTTTTTTGGTTCCTACCCCCGGTGTTGCGCTTAAATGGGTCCCCCCGGAAACGGGGGCCCGTTTTTTGGGTTCCTACTCCCGTTTTTTGGTTCCTACCCCCGGTGCCGCGCTTAAATGGGTCCCCCCGGAAACGGGGGCCCATTTTCTTGGTACCTAACCCCGTTTTGTGGTTGCTACCCCCGGTGTCGCGCTTAAATGGGTCCCCCCGGAAACGGGGGCCCGTTTTTTGGGTTCCTACTCCCGGTTTTTGGTTCCTTACCCCGGTGTTGCGCTTAAATGGGTCCCCCCGGAAACGGGGGCCAGTTTTTTGGGTTCCTACCCCCGTTTTTTGGTTCCTACCCCCGGTGTCGCGCTTAAATGGGTCCCCCCGGAAACGGGGGCCCGTTTTTTGGGTTCCTACCCCCGTTTTTTGGTTCCTACCCCGGTGTCTCGCTTAAATGGGTCCCCCCGGAAACAGTGGCCCGTTTATTTGGTTCCTACCCCCGTTTTTTGGTTCCTACCCCCGGTGTCGCGCTTAAATGGGTCTCCCCGGAAACGGGGGCCCGTTTTTTGGGTTCCTATCCCCGTTTTTTGGTTCCTACCCCCGGTGTCGCGCTTAAATGGGTCCCCCCGGAAACGGGGGCCCGTTTTTTGGGTTCCTACCCCATTTTTTGGTTCCTACCCCCGGTGTCGCGCTTAAATGGGTCCCCCCGGAAACGGGGGCCCGTTTTTTGGGTTCCTACCCCCGTTTTTTGGTTCCTACCCCCGGTGTCGCGCTTAAATGGTTCCCCCTGGAAACGGGGGCCCGTTTTTTTGGTTCCTACCCCGTTTTTTCGTTCCTACCCCCGGTGTCGCGCTTAAATGGGTCCCCCCGGAAACGGGGGCCCGTTTTTTTGGTTCCTAACCCCGTTTTTTGGTTCCTACCCCCGGTGTCGCGCTTAAATGGCTCCCCCCGGAAACGGGGGCCCGTTTTTTTGGTTCCTACCCCCGTTTTTTGGTTCCTACCCCCGGTGTCACGCTTAAATGGGTCCCCCCGGAAACGGGGGCCCGTTTTTTTGGTTCCTACCCCCGTTTTTTGGTAACTTACCCCGGTGTCACGCTTAAATGGGTCCCCCCGGAAACGGGGGCCCATTTTTTCGTTTCCTACCCCCGTTTTTTGGTTCCTACCCCCGGTGTCGCGCTTAAATGGGTCCCCCTGGAAACGGGGGCCAGTTTTTTGGGTTCGTACCCCCGTTTTTTGGTTCCTACTCCCAGTGTCGCGCTTAAATGGGCCCCCCTGGAAACGGGGGCCCGTTTTTTTAATTCGTACCCCCGTTTTTTGGTTCCTACCCCCGGTGTCGCGCTTAAATGGGTCCCCCTGGAAACAGGGGCCCGTTTTTTGCGTTCCTACCCCCGTTTTTTGGTTCTTTACCCCGCTGTTGCGCTTAAATGGGTCCCCCTGGAAACGGGGGCCAGTTTTTTGGGTACCTACCCCCGTTATTTGGTTCCTACCCCCGGTGTCGCGCTTAAATGGGTCCCCCAGAAACGGGGGCCCGTTTTTTGGGTTCCTACCCCCGTTTTTTGGTTCCTACCACCGGTGTCGCGCTTAAATGGGTCCCCCTGGAAACGGGGGCCCGTTTTTTTGGTTCCTACCCCCGTTTTTTGGTTCCTACCCCCGGTGTCGCGCTTAAATGGGTCCCCCCGGAAACGGGGGCCCGTTTTTTGGGTGCCTACCCCCGTTTTTTGGTTTCTACCCCCGGTGTCGCGCTTAAATGGGTCCCCCCGGAATCGGGGGCCCGTTTTTTGGGTTCCTACCCCCGTTTTTTGGTTTCTACCCCCGGTGTCGCGCTTAAATGGGTCCCCCCGGAAACGGGGGCCCGTTTTTTGGGTTCCTACCCCCGTTTTTTTGTTCCTACCCCCGGTGTCGCGCTTAAATGGGTCCCCCTGGAAACGGGGGCCAGTTTTTTGGGTTCCTACCCCCGTTTTTTGGTTCCTACCCCCGGTGTCGCGCTTAAATGGACCCCCTGGAAACGGGGGCCCGTTTTTTTAATTCGTACCCCCGTTTTTTGGTTCCTACCCCCGGTGTCGCGCTTAAATGGGTCCCCCTGAAAACAGAGGCCCGTTTTTTGCATTCCTACCCCCGTTTTTTGCTTCCTACCCCCTGTGTCGCGCTTAAATGGGTTCCCCCTGAAACGGGGGCCCGATTTTTGGGTTCCTACCCCCGTTTTTTGGTTCCTACCCCCGGTGTCGCGCTTAAATGGGTCCCCCCGGAAACGGGGACCCGTTTTTTGGGTTCCTACCCCCGGTGCAGCGCTTAAATGGGTCCCACCGGAAACGGGGGCCCGTTTTTTTGGTTCCTACCTCCGTTTTTTTGGTTCATACCCCCCTGTGTCGCGCTTAAATGGGTCCCCCCGGAAACGGGGGCCTGTTTTTTGGGTTCCTACCCCCGCTTTTTGGTTCCTTACCCCGCTGTCGCGCTTAAATGGGTCCCCCCGGAAACGGGGGCCAGTTTTTTTGGGTTCCTACCCCCATTATTTGGTTCCTACCCCCGGTTTCGCGCTTAAATGGGTCCCCCCGGAAACGGGGGCCCGTTTTTTGGGTTCCTACCCCCGTTTTTTGGTTCCTACCCCCGGTGTCGCGCTTAAATGGGTCCCCCTGGAAACAGAGGCCTGTTTTTTCTGTTCCTACCCCCGTTTTTTGGTTCCTACCCCCTGTGTCGCGCTTAAATGGGTCCCCCCTGAAACGGGGGCCCGAATTTTGGGTTCCTACCCCCGTTTTTTGGTTCCTACCCCCGGTGTCGTGCTTAAATGGGTCACCCCGGAAACGGGGGCCGGTTTTTTGGGTTCCTACCCCCGTTTTTTGGTTCCTACCCCCGGTGTCGCGCTTAAATGGGTCCCCCCGGAAACGGGGGGCCGTTTTTTCGGTTCCTACCCCGTTTTTCGGATCCTACCCCCGGTGGCGCGCTTAAATGGTTCCCCCCGGAAACGGGGGCCCGTTTTTTGGGTTCCTACCCCCGCTTTTTGGTTCCTTACCCCGGTGACGCGCTTAAATGGGTCCCCCCGGAAACGGGGGCCAGTTTTTTGGGTTCCTACCCCCGTTTTTTGGTTCCTACCCCCGGTGTCGCGCTTAAATGGGTCCCCCAGAAAAGGGGGCCCGTTTTTTGGGTTCCTACCCCCGTTTTTTGGTTCCTACCCCCGGTGTCGCGCTTAAATGGGTCCCCCCGGAAACGGGGGCCCGTTTTTTGGGTTCCTACCCCCGTTTTTAGGTTCCTACCCCCGGTGTCGCGCTTAAATGGGTCCCCCCGGAAACGGGGGCCCATTTTCTGGGTTCCTAACCCCGTTTTGTGGTTGTTACCCCCGGTGTCGCGCTTAAATGGGTCCCCCCGGAAACGGGGGCCCGTTTTTTGGGTTCCTACTCCCGTTTTTTGGTTCCTACCCCCGGTGTCGCGCTTAAATGGGTCCCCCCGGAAACGGGGCCCGTTTTTTGGGTTCCTACTCCCGTTTTTTGGTTCCTACCCCCGGTGTCGCGCTTAAATGGGTCCCCCCGGAAACGGGGGCCCGTTTTTTGGGTTCCTACCCCCGGTGTCGCGCTTAAATGGGTCCCACCGGAAACGGGGGCCCATTTTTCTGGTTTCCTACCCCCGTTTTTTTGGTTCATACCCCCCCGGTGTCGCACTTAAATGGGTCCCCCCGGAAACGGGGGCCCGTTTTTTGGGTTCCTACCACCGTTTTTTAGTTCCTACCCCCGGTGTCGCGCTTAAATGGTTGCCCTTGGAAACAGGGGCCCGTTTTTTGGGTTCCTACCCCCGTTTTTTGGTTCCTACCCCCGGTGTCGCGCTTAAATGGGTCCCCCGGGAAACGGGGGCCCGTTTTTTGGGTTCCTACCCCCGTTTTTTGGTTCCTACCCCCGGTGTCGCGCTTAAATGGGTCCCCCCGGAAACGGGGGCCCGTTTTTTGGGTTCCTCCCCCCGTTTTTTGGTTCCTACCCCCGGTGTCGCGCTTAAATGGGTCCCCCCGGAAACAGGGGCCCGTTTATTTGGTTCCTACCCCCGTTTTTTGGCTCCTACCCCCGGTGTCGCGCTCAAATGGGTCCCCCCGGAAACGGGGGCCCGTTTTTTTGGTTCCTACCCCCGTTTTTTGGTAACTTACCCCGGTGTCGTGCTTAAATGGGTCCCCCCGGAAACGGGGGCCCGTTTTTTGGGTTCCTACCCCCGTTTTTTGGTTCCTACCCCCGGTGTCGCGCTTAAATGGGTCCCCCTGGAAACGGGGGCCAGTTTTTTGGGTTCGTACCCCCGTTTTTTGGTTTCTACCCCCGGTGTCGCGCTTAAATGGGCCCCCCTGGAAACGGGGGCCCGTTTTTTTAATTCGTACCCCCGTTTTTTGGTTCCTACCCCCGGTGTCGCGCTTAAATGGGTCCCCCTAGAAACAGAGGCCCGTTTTTTGCATTCCTACCCCCGTTTTTTGCTTCCTACCCCCTGTGTCGCGCTTAAATGGGTCCCCCCTGAAACGGGGGCCCGATTTTTGGGTTCTTACCCCCGTTTCTTGGTTCCTACCCCCGGTGTCGCGCTTAAATGGGTCACCCCGGAAACGGGGGCCGGTTTTTTGGGTTCCTACCCCCGTTTTTTGGTTCCTACCCCCGGTGTCGCGCTTAAATGGGTCCCCCCGGAAACGGGGGCCCGTTTTTTGGGTTCCTACCCCCGGTGCAGCGCTTAAATGGGTCCCACCGGAAACGGGGGCCCGTTTTTTTGGGTTCCTACCCCCGTTTTTTTGGTTCATACCCCCCTGTGCCGCGCTTAAATGGGTCCCCCCGGAAACGGGGGCCCGTTTTTTGGGTTCCTACCCCCGCTTTTTGGTTCCTTACCCCGATGTCGCGCTTAAATGGGTCCCCCCGGAAACGGGGGCCCGTTTTTTGGGTTCCTACCCCCGTTTTTTGGTTCCTACCCCCGGTGTCGCGCTTAAATGGGTCCCCCTGGAAACAGAGGCCCGTTTTTTGCGTTCCTAGCCCCGTTTTTTGGTTCCTAGCCCCTGTGTCGCGCTTAAATGGGTCCCCCCGGAAACGGGGGCCCGTTTTTTGGGTTCCTACCGACGTTTTTTGGTTCCTACCCCCGGTGTCGCGCTTAAATGGGTCCCCCCGGAAACGGGGTCCCGTTTTTTTTGGTTCCTACCCCCGTTTTTTGGTTCCTACCTCCGGTGTCGCGCTTAAATGGGTCCCCCCGGAAACGGGGGCCCGTTTTTTGGGTTCCTACCCTCGTTTTTTGGTTCCTACCCCGGGTGTCGCGCTTAAATGGGTCCCCCCTGAAACGGGGGCCCGATTTTTCGGTTCCTACCCAAGTTTTTTGGTTCCTACCACCGGTGTCGCGCTTAAATGGGTCCCCCTGGAAACGGGGGCCCGTTTTTTTTGTTCCTACCCCCGTTTTTTGGTTCCTACCCCCGGTGTTGCGCTTAAATGGGTCCCCCCGGAAACGGGGGCCCGTTTTTTGGGTTCCTACTCCCGTTTTTTGGTTCCTACCCCCGGTGTCGCGCTTAAATGGTTCCCCCCGGAAACGGGGGCCCATTTTCTTGGTACCTAACCCCGTTTTGTGGTTGCTACCCCCGGTGTCGCGCTTAAATGGGTCCCCCCGGAAACGGGGGCCCGTTTTTTGGGTTCCTACTCCCGGTTTTTGGTTCCTTACCCCGGTGTTGCGCTTAAATGGGTCCCCCCGGAAACGGGGGCCAGTTTTTTGGGTTCCTACCCCCGTTTTTTGGTTCCTACCCCCGGTGTCGCGCTTAAATGGGTCCCCCCAGAAACGGGGGCCCGTTTTTTGGGTTCCTACCCCCGTTTTTTGGTTCCTACCCCCGGTGTCGCGCTTAAATGGGTCCCCCCGGAAACGGGGGCCCGTTTTTTGGGTTCCTACCCCAGTTTTTTGGTTCCTACCCCCAGTGAGCGCTTAAATGGGTCCCCCTGGAAACGGGGGCCCGTTTTTTGGGTTGCTACCCCTGTTTTTTGGTTCCTACCCCTGTTTTTTGGTTCCTACCCCCGTTTTTTGGTTCCTACCCCTGGTGCCGCGCTTAAATGGGTCCCCCCGGAAACGGGGGCCCGTTTTTTGTGTTCCTACCCCCGTTTTTTGGTTCCTACACCCGGTGTCGCGCTTAAATGGGTGCCCCCGGAAACGGGGGCCCGTATTTGGGTTCCTACCCCCGTTTTTTGTTTCCTACCCCCGGTGTCGCGCTTAAATGGGTCCCCCCGGAAACGGGGGCCCGTTTTTTGAGTTCCTACCTCCGTTTTTTGGTTCCTACTTCCGGTGTCGCGCTTAAATGGGTCCCCCCGGAAACGGGGGCCCGTTTTTTGGGTTCCTACCCCCGGTGCAGCGCTTAAATGGGTCCCACCGGAAACGGGGGCCCGTTTTTTTGGGTTCCTACCCCCGTTTTTTTGGTTCATACCCCCCTGTGCCGCGCTTAAATGGGTCCCCCCGGAAACGGGGGCCCGTTTTTTGGGTTCCTACCCCCGCTTTTTGGTTCCTTACCCCGATGTCGCGCTTAAATGGGTCCCCCCGGAAACGGGGGCCCGTTTTTTTGGGTTCCTACCCCCGTTTTTTGGTTCCTACCCCCGGTGTCGCGCTTAAATGGGTCCCCCTGGAAACAGAGGCCCGTTTTTTGCGTTCCTAGCCCCGTTTTTTGGTTCCTAGCCCCTGTGTCGCGCTTAAATGGGTCCCCCCGGAAACGGGGGCCCGTTTTTTGGGTTCCTACCGACGTTTTTTGGTTCCTACCCCCGGTGTCGCGCTTAAATGGGTCCCCCCGGAAACGGGGTCCCGTTTTTTTTGGTTCCTACCCCCGTTTTTTGGTTCCTACCTCCGGTGTCGCGCTTAAATGGGTCCCCCCGGAAACGGGGGCCCGTTTTTTGGGTTCCTACCCTCGTTTTTTGGTTCCTACCCCGGGTGTCGCGCTTAAATGGGTCCCCCCTGAAACGGGGGCCCGATTTTTCGGTTCCTACCCAAGTTTTTTGGTTCCTACCACCGGTGTCGCGCTTAAATGGGTCCCCCTGGAAACGGGGGCCCGTTTTTTTTGTTCCTACCCCCGTTTTTTGGTTCCTACCCCCGGTGTTGCGCTTAAATGGGTCCCCCCGGAAACGGGGGCCCGTTTTTTGGGTTCCTACTCCCGTTTTTTGGTTCCTACCCCCGGTGTCGCGCTTAAATGGGTCCCCCCGGAAACGGGGGCCCATTTTCTTGGTACCTAACCCCGTTTTGTGGTTGCTACCCCCGGTGTCGCGCTTAAATGGGTCCCCCCGGAAACGGGGGCCCGTTTTTTGGGTTCCTACTCCCGGTTTTTGGTTCCTTACCCCGGTGTTGCGCTTAAATGGGTCCCCCCGGAAACGGGGGCCAGTTTTTTGGGTTCCTACCCCCGTTTTTTGGTTCCTACCCCCGGTGTCGCGCTTAAATGGGTCCCCCCGGAAACGGGGGCCCGTTTTTTGGGTTCCTACCCCCGTTTTTTGGTTCCTACCCCCGGTGTCGCGCTTAAATGGGTCCCCCGGAAACGGGGGCCCGTTTTTTGGGTTCCTACCCCAGTTTTTTGGTTCCTACCCCCAGTGAGCGCTTAAATGGGTCCCCCTGGAAACGGGGGCCCGTTTTTTGGGTTGCTACCCCTGTTTTTTGGTTCCTACCCCTGTTTTTTGGTTCCTACCCCCGTTTTTTGGTTCCTACCCCTGGTGTCGCGCTTAAATGGGTCCCCCCGGAAACGGGGGCCCGTTTTTTGGGTTCCTACCCCCGTTTTTTGGTTCCTACCCCCGGTGTCGCGCTTAAATGGGTCCCCCCGGAAACGGGGGCCCGTTTTTTGGATTTCTACCCCCGTTTTTTGGTTCCAATGCCCGGTGTCGCGCTTAAATGGGTCCCCCCGGAAACGGGGGCCCGTTTTTTGGGTTCCTACCTCCGTTTTTTGGTTCCTACCTCCGGTGTCGCGCTTAAATGGGTCCCCCCGGAAACGGGGGCCCGTTTTTGGGTTCCTACCCCCGTTTTTTGGTTCCTACCCCCGGTGTCGCGCTTAAATGGGTCCCCCCGGAAACGGGGGCCCGTTTTTTGGGTTTCTACCCCCGCTTTTTGGTTCCAATGACCGGTGTCGCGCTTAAATGGGTCCCCCCGGAAACGGGGGCCCGTTTTTGGATTTCTACCCCTGTTTTTTGGTTCCTACCTCCGGTGTCGCGCTTAAATGGGTCCCCCCGGAAACGGGGGCCCGTTTTTTGGGTTTCTACCCCCGTTTTTTGGTTCCAATGACCGGTGTCGCGCTTAAATGGGTCCCCCTGGAAACGGGGGCCCAGTTTTTGGGTAACTACCTCCGTTTTTTGGTTCCTACCCCTGGTGTCACGCTTAAATGGGTCCCCCCGGAAACGGGGGCCCGTTTTTTGGGTTTCTACCCCCGTTTTTTGGTTCCAATGCCCGGTGTCGCGCTTAAATGGGTCCCCCCGGAAACGGGGGCCCGTTTTTTGGGTTCCTACCTCCGTTTTTTGGTTCCTACCTCCGGTGTCGCGCTTAAATGGGTCCCCCCGGAAATGGGGGCCCGTTTTTTGGGTTCCTACCCCCGTTTTTTGCTTCCTACCTCCGGTGTCGCGCTTAAATGGGTCCCCCCGGAAACGGGGGCCCAGTTTTTGGGTTACTACCCCCGTTTTTTGGTTCCTACACCTGGTGTTGCTCTTAAATGGGTCCCCCCGGAAACGGGGGCCCGTTTTTTGGGGTCCTACCCCGTTTTTTGGTTCCTACCCGTTTTTTGGTTCCTACCCCCGTTTTTTGGTTCCTACCCCTGGTGTCGCGCTTAAATGGGTCCCCCCGGAAACGGGGGCCCGTTTTTTGGGTTCCTACCCCCGTTTTTTGGTTCCTACCCCCGGTGTCGCGCTTAAATGGGTGCCCCCGGAAACGGGGGCCCGTATTTGGGTACCTACCCCCGTTTTTTGTTTCCTTCCCCAGGTATCGCGCTTAAATGGGTCCCCCCGGAAACGGGGGCCCGTTTTATTGGTTTCTACCCCCGTTTTTTGGTTCCTACCCCCGGTGTCGCGCTTAAATGGGTCCCCCCGGAAACAAGGGGCCCGTTTTTTGGGTTCCTACCCCCGTTTTTTGGTTCCTACCCCCGGTGTCGCGCTTAAATGGGTCCCCCCGGTAACGGGGGCCCGTTTTTTGGGTTCCTACCCCCGTTTTTTGGTTCCTACCCCCGGTGTCGCGCTTAAATGGGTCCCCCGGGAAACGGGGGCCCGTTTTTTGGGTTCCTCCCCCCGTTTTTTGGTTCCTACCCCCGGTGTCGCGCTTAAATGGGTCCCCCCGGAAACAGGGGCCCGTTTATTTGGTTCCTACCCCCGTTTTTTGGTTCCTACCCCCGGTGTCGCGCTTAAATGGGTCCCCCGGGAAACGGGGGCCCGTTTTTTGGGTTCCTACCCCCGTTTTTTGGTTCCTACCCCCGGTGTCGCGCTTAAATGGGTCCCCCCGGAAACGGGGGCGCGTTTTTTGGGTTCCTATCCCCGTTTTTTGGTTCCTACCCCCGGTGTCGCGCTCAAATGGTTCCCCCTGGAAACGGGGGCCCGTTTTTTTGGTTCCTACCCCCGTTTTTTGGTTCCTACTCCCGGTGTCGCGCTTAAATGGGTCCCCCCGGAAACGGGGGCCCGTTTTTTTGGTTCTTACCCCCGTTTTTTGGTTCATACCCCCGGTGTCGCGCTTAAATGGCTCCCCCCGGAAACGGTGGCCCGTTTTTTTGGTTCCTACCCCCGTTTTTTGGTTCCTACCCCCGGTGTCGCGCTTAAATGGGTCCCCCCGGAAACGGGGGCCCTTTTTTTGGGTTCCTACCCCCCTTTTTTGGTAACTTACCCCGGTGTCGCGCTTAAATGGGTCCCCCCGGAAACGGGGGCCCGTTTTTTGGGTTCCTACCCCCGTTTTTTTTGTTCCTACCCCCGGTGTCGCGCTTAAATGGGTCCCCCTGGAAACGGGGGCCAGTTTTTTGGGTTCGTACCCCCGTTTTTTGGTTCCTACCCCCGGTGTCGCGCTTAAATGGACCCCCTGGAAACGGGGGCCCGTTTTTTTAATTCGTACCCCCGTTTTTTGGTTCCTACCCACGGTGTCGCGCTTAAATGGGTCCCCCTGGAAACAGAGGCCCGTTTTTTGCATTCCTACCCCCGTTTTTTGCTTCCTACCCCCTGTGTCGCGCTTAAATGGGTCCCCCCTGAAACAGGGGCCCGATTTTTGGGTTCCTACCCCCGTTTTTTGGTTCCTACCCCCGGTGTCGCGCTTAAATGGGTCACCCCGGAAACGGGGGCCAGTTTTTTGGGTTCCTACCCCCGTTTTTTGGTTCCTACCCCCGGTGTCGCACTTAAATGGGTCCCCCCGGAAACGGGGGCCCGTTTTTTGGGTTCCTACCCCCGTTTTTTTGGTTCATACCCCCCTGTGTCGCGCTTAAATGGGTCCCCCCGGAAACGGGGGCCCGTTTTTTGGGTTCCTACCCCCGCTTTTTGGTTCCTTACCCCGCTGTCGCGCTTAAATGGGTCCCCCCGGAAACGGGGGCCAGTTTTTTTGGGTTCCTACCCCCGTTATTTGGTTCCTACCCCCGGTTTCGCGCTTAAATGGGTCCCCCAGGAAACGGGGTCCCATTTTTTGGGTTCCTACCCCCGTTTTTTGGTTCCTACCCCAGGTGTCGCGCTTAAATGGGTCCCCCTGGAAACAGAGGCCTGTTTTTTCCGTTCCTACCCCCGTTTTTTGGTTCCTACCCCCTGTGTCGCGCTTAAATGGGTCCCCCCTGAAACGGGGGCCCGAATTTAGGGTTCCTACCCCCGTTTTTTGGTTCCTACCCCCGGTGTCGCGCTTAAATGGGTCACTCCGGAAACGGGGGCCGGTTATTTGGGTTTCTACCCCCGTTTTTCGGTTCCTACCCCCGGTGTCGCGCTTAAATGGGTCCCCCCGGAAACGGGGGCCCGTTTTTTTGGTTCCTACCCCCGTTTTTTGGTTCCTACCCCCGGTGTCGCGCTTAAATGGGTCCCCCCGGAAACGGGGGCCCATTTTCTGGGTTCCTAACCCCGTTTTGTGGTTGCTTCCCCCGGTGTCGCGCTTAAATGGGTCCCCCCGGAAACGGGGGCCCGGTTTTTGGGTTCCTACTCCCGTTTTTTGGTTCCTACCCGCGGTGTCGCAATTAAATGGGTCCCCCCGGAAACGGGGGCCCGTTTTTTGGGTTCCTACTCCCGTTTTTTGGTTCCTACCCCCGGTGTCGCGCTTAAATGGGTCTCCCCGGAGACGGGGGCCCGTTTTTTGGGTTCCTACCCCCGGTGTCGCGCTTAAATGGGTCCCACCGGAAACGGGGGCCCGTTTTTTTGGGTTCCTACCCCCGTTTTTTGCTTCCTACCCCCGGTGTCGCGCTTAAATGGGTCCCCTCGGAAACAGGGGCCCGTATTTGAGTTCCTCCCCCCGTTTTTTGGTTCCTACCCCGGTGTCTCGCTTAAATGGGTCCCCCCGGAAACAGTGGCCCGTTTATTTGGTTCCTACCCCCGTTTTTTGGTTCCTACCCCCGGTGTCGCGCTTAAATGGGTCTCCCCGGAAACGGGGGCCCGTTTTTTGGGTTCCTACCCCCGTTTTTTGGTTCCTACCCCCGGTGTCGCGCTTAAATGGGTCCCCCCGGAAACGGGGGCCCGTTTTTTGGGTTCCTACCCCATTTTTTGGTTCCTACCCCCGGTGTCGCGCTTAAATGGGTCCCCCCGGAAACGGGGGCCCGTTTTTTGGGTTCCTACCCCCGTTTTTTGGTTCCTACCCCCGGTGTCGCGCTTAAATGGGTCCCCCCGGAAACGGGGGCCCGTTTTTTGGGTTCCTACCCCATTTTTTGGTTCCTACCCCCGGTGTCGCGCTTAAATGGGTCCCCCCGGAAACGGGGGCCCGTTTTTTGGGTTCCTACCCCCGTTTTTTGGTTCCTACCTCCGGTGTCGCGCTTAAATGGGTCCCCCCGGAAACGGGGGCCCGTTTTTTGGGTTCCTACCCTCGTTTTTTGGTTCCTACCCCGGGTGTCGCGCTTAAATGGGTCCCCCCTGAAACGGGGGCCCGATTTTTCGGTTCCTACCCAAGTTTTTTGGTTCCTACCACCGGTGTCGCGCTTAAATGGGTCCCCCTGGAAACGGGGGCCCGTTTTTTTTGTTCCTACCCCCGTTTTTTGGTTCCTACCCCCGGTGTTGCGCTTAAATGGGTCCCCCCGGAAACGGGGGCCCGTTTTTTGGGTTCCTACTCCCGTTTTTTGGTTCCTACCCCCGGTGCCGCGCTTAAATGGTTCCCCCCGGAAACGGGGGCCCATTTTCTTGGTACCTAACCCCGTTTTGTGGTTGCTATCCCCGGTGTCGCGCTTAAATGGGTCCCCCCGGAAACGGGGGCCCGTTTTTTGGGTTCCTACTCCCGGTTTTTGGTTCCTTACCCCGGTGTTGCGCTTAAATGGGTCCCCCCGGAAACGGGGGCCAGTTTTTTGGGTTCCTACCCCCGTTTTTTGGTTCCTACCCCCGGTGTCGCGCTTAAATGGGTCCCCCCGGAAACGGGGGCCCGTTTTTTGGGTTCCTACCCCCGTTTTTTGGTTCCTACCCCGGTGTCTCGCTTAAATGGGTCCCCCCGGAAACAGTGGCCCGTTTATTTGGTTCCTACCCCCGTTTTTTGGTTCCTACCCCCGGTGTCGCGCTTAAATGGGTCTCCCCGGAAACGGGGGCCCGTTTTTTGGGTTCCTACCCCCGTTTTTTGGTTCCTACCCCCGGTGTCGCGCTTAAATGGGTCCCCCCGGAAACGGGGGCCCGTTTTTTGGGTTCCTACCCCATTTTTTGGTTCCTACCCCCGGTGTCGCGCTTAAATGGGTCCCCCCGGAAACGGGGGCCCGTTTTTTGGGTTCCTACCCCCGTTTTTTGGTTCCTACCCCCGGTGTCGCGCTTAAATGGTTCCCCCTGGAAACGGGGGCCCGTTTTTTTGGTTCCTACCCCGTTTTTTCGTTCCTACCCCCGGTGTCGCGCTTAAATGGGTCCCCCCGGAAACGGGGGCCCGTTTTTTTGGTTCCTAACCCCGTTTTTTGGTTCCTACCCCCGGTGTCGCGCTTAAATGGCTCCCCCCGGAAACGGGGGCCCGTTTTTTTGGTTCCTACCCCCGTTTTTTGGTTCCTACCCCCGGCGTCACGCTTAAATGGGTCCCCCCGGAAACGGGGGCCCGTTTTTTTGGTTCCTACCCCCGTTTTTTGGTAACTTACCCCGGTGTCACGCTTAAATGGGTCCCCCCGGAAACGGGGGCCCGTTTTTTCGTTTCCTACCCCCGTTTTTTGGTTCCTACCCCCGGTGTCGCGCTTAAATGGGTCCCCCTGGAAACGGGGGCCAGTTTTTTGGGTTCGTACCCCCGTTTTTTGGTTCCTACTCCCAGTGTCGCGCTTAAATGGGCCCCCCTGGAAACGGGGGCCCGTTTTTTTAATTCGTACCCCCGTTTTTTGGTTCCTACCCCCGGTGTCGCGCTTAAATGGGTCCCCCTGGAAACAGGGGCCCGTTTTTTGCGTTCCTACCCCCGTTTTTTGGTTCTTTACCCCGCTGTTGCGCTTAAATGGGTCCCCCTGGAAACGGGGGCCAGTTTTTTGGGTTCCTACCCCCGTTATTTGGTTCCTACCCCCGGTGTCGCGCTTAAATGGGTCCCCCCAGAAACGGGGGCCCGTTTTTTGGGTTCCTACCCCCGTTTTTTGGTTCCTACCACCGGTGTCGCGCTTAAATGGGTCCCCCTGGAAACGGGGGCCCGTTTTTTTGGTTCCTACCCCCGTTTTTTGGTTCCTACCCCCGGTGTCGCGCTTAAATGGGTCCCCCCGGAAACGGGGGCCCGTTTTTTGGGTGCCTACCCCCGTTTTTTGGTTTCTACCCCCGGTGTCGCGCTTAAATGGGTCCCCCCGGAATCGGGGGCCCGTTTTTTGGGTTCCTACCCCCGTTTTTTGGTTTCTACCCCCGGTGTCGCGCTTAAATGGGTCCCCCCGGAAACGGGGGCCCGTTTTTTGGGTTCCTACCCCCGTTTTTTTGTTCCTACCCCCGGTGTCGCGCTTAAATGGGTCCCCCTGGAAACGGGGGCCAGTTTTTTGGGTTCCTACCCCCGTTTTTTGGTTCCTACCCCCGGTGTCGCGCTTAAATGGACCCCCTGGAAACGGGGGCCCGTTTTTTTAATTCGTACCCCCGTTTTTTGGTTCCTACCCCCGGTGTCGCGCTTAAATGGGTCCCCCTGAAAACAGAGGCCCGTTTTTTGCATTCCTACCCCCGTTTTTTGCTTCCTACCCCCTGTGTCGCGCTTAAATGGGTTCCCCCTGAAACGGGGGCCCGATTTTTGGGTTCCTACCCCCGTTTTTTGGTTCCTACCCCCGGTGTCGCGCTTAAATGGGTCCCCCCGGAAACGGGGACCCGTTTTTTGGGTTCCTACCCCCGGTGCAGCGCTTAAATGGGTCCCACCGGAAACGGGGGCCCGTTTTTTTGGTTCCTACCTCCGTTTTTTTGGTTCATACCCCCCTGTGTCGCGCTTAAATGGGTCCCCCCGGAAACGGGGGCCTGTTTTTTGGGTTCCTACCCCCGCTTTTTGGTTCCTTACCCCGCTGTCGCGCTTAAATGGGTCCCCCCGGAAACGGGGGCCAGTTTTTTTGGGTTCCTACCCCCATTATTTGGTTCCTACCCCCGGTTTCGCGCTTAAATGGGTCCCCCCGGAAACGGGGGCCCGTTTTTTGGGTTCCTACCCCCGTTTTTTGGTTCCTACCCCCGGTGTCGCGCTTAAATGGGTCCCCCTGGAAACAGAGGCCTGTTTTTTCTGTTCCTACCCCCGTTTTTTGGTTCCTACCCCCTGTGTCGCGCTTAAATGGGTCCCCCCTGAAACGGGGGCCCGAATTTTGGGTTCCTACCCCCGTTTTTTGGTTCCTACCCCCGGTGTCGTGCTTAAATGGGTCACCCCGGAAACGGGGGCCGGTTTTTTGGGTTCCTACCCCCGTTTTTTGGTTCCTACCCCCGGTGTCGCGCTTAAATGGGTCCCCCCGGAAACGGGGGGCCGTTTTTTCGGTTCCTACCCCGTTTTTCGGATCCTACCCCCGGTGGCGCGCTTAAATGGTTCCCCCCGGAAACGGGGGCCCGTTTTTTGGGTTCCTACCCCCGCTTTTTGGTTCCTTACCCCGGTGACGCGCTTAAATGGGTCCCCCCGGAAACGGGGGCCAGTTTTTTGGGTTCCTACCCCCGTTTTTTGGTTCCTACCCCCGGTGTCGCGCTTAAATGGGTCCCCCAGAAAAGGAGGCCCGTTTTTTGGGTTCCTACCCCCGTTTTTTGGTTCCTACCCCCGGTGTCGCGCTTAAATGGGTCCCCCCGGAAACGGGGGCCCGTTTTTTGGGTTCCTACCCCCGTTTTTAGGTTCCTACCCCCGGTGTCGCGCTTAAATGGGTCCCCCCGGAAACGGGGGCCCATTTTCTGGGTTCCTAACCCCGTTTTGTGGTTGTTACCCCCGGTGTCGCGCTTAAATGGGTCCCCCCGGAAACGGGGGCCCGTTTTTTGGGTTCCTACTCCCGTTTTTTGGTTCCTACCCCCGGTGTCGCGCTTAAATGGGTCCCCCCGGAAACGGGGGCCCGTTTTTTGGGTTCCTACTCCCGTTTTTTGGTTCCTACCCCCGGTGTCGCGCTTAAATGGGTCCCCCCGGAAACGGGGGCCCGTTTTTTGGGTTCCTACCCCCGGTGTCGCGCTTAAATGGGTCCCACCGGAAACGGGGGCCCATTTTTCTGGTTTCCTACCCCCGTTTTTTTGGTTCATACCCCCCCGGTGTCGCACTTAAATGGGTCCCCCCGGAAACGGGGGCCCGTTTTTTGGGTTCCTACCACCGTTTTTTAGTTCCTACCCCCGGTGTCGCGCTTAAATGGTTGCCCTTGGAAACAGGGGCCCGTTTTTTGGGTTCCTACCCCCGTTTTTTGGTTCCTACCCCCGGTGTCGCGCTTAAATGGGTCCCCCGGGAAACGGGGGCCCGTTTTTTGGGTTCCTACCCCCGTTTTTTGGTTCCTACCCCCGGTGTCGCGCTTAAATGGGTCCCCCCGGAAACGGGGGCCCGTTTTTTGGGTTCCTCCCCCCGTTTTTTGGTTCCTACCCCCGGTGTCGCGCTTAAATGGGTCCCCCCGGAAACAGGGGCCCGTTTATTTGGTTCCTACCCCCGTTTTTTGGCTCCTACCCCCGGTGTCGCGCTCAAATGGGTCCCCCCGGAAACGGGGGCCCGTTTTTTTGGTTCCTACCCCCGTTTTTTGGTAACTTACCCCGGTGTCGTGCTTAAATGGGTCCCCCCGGAAACGGGGGCCCGTTTTTTGGGTTCCTACCCCCGTTTTTTGGTTCCTACCCCCGGTGTCGCGCTTAAATGGGTCCCCCTGGAAACGGGGGCCAGTTTTTTGGGTTCGTACCCCCGTTTTTTGGTTTCTACCCCCGGTGTCGCGCTTAAATGGGCCCCCCTGGAAACGGGGGCCCGTTTTTTTAATTCGTACCCCCGTTTTTTGGTTCCTACCCCCGGTGTCGCGCTTAAATGGGTCCCCCTAGAAACAGAGGCCCGTTTTTTGCATTCCTACCCCCGTTTTTTGCTTCCTACCCCCTGTGTCGCGCTTAAATGGGTCCCCCCTGAAACGGGGGCCCGATTTTTGGGTTCTTACCCCCGTTTCTTGGTTCCTACCCCCGGTGTCGCGCTTAAATGGGTCACCCCGGAAACGGGGGCCGGTTTTTTGGGTTCCTACCCCCGTTTTTTGGTTCCTACCCCCGGTGTCGCGCTTAAATGGGTCCCCCCGGAAACGGGGGCCCGTTTTTTGGGTTCCTACCCCCGGTGCAGCGCTTAAATGGGTCCCACCGGAAACGGGGGCCCGTTTTTTTGGGTTCCTACCCCCGTTTTTTTGGTTCATACCCCCCTGTGCCGCGCTTAAATGGGTCCCCCCGGAAACGGGGGCCCGTTTTTTGGGTTCCTACCCCCGCTTTTTGGTTCCTTACCCCGATGTCGCGCTTAAATGGGTCCCCCCGGAAACGGGGGCCCGTTTTTTGGGTTCCTACCCCCGTTTTTTGGTTCCTACCCCCGGTGTCGCGCTTAAATGGGTCCCCCTGGAAACAGAGGCCCGTTTTTTGCGTTCCTAGCCCCGTTTTTTGGTTCCTAGCCCCTGTGTCGCGCTTAAATGGGTCCCCCCGGAAACGGGGGCCCGTTTTTTGGGTTCCTACCGACGTTTTTTGGTTCCTACCCCCGGTGTCGCGCTTAAATGGGTCCCCCCGGAAACGGGGTCCCGTTTTTTTTGGTTCCTACCCCCGTTTTTTGGTTCCTACCTCCGGTGTCGCGCTTAAATGGGTCCCCCCGGAAACGGGGGCCCGTTTTTTGGGTTCCTACCCTCGTTTTTTGGTTCCTACCCCGGGTGTCGCGCTTAAATGGGTCCCCCCTGAAACGGGGGCCCGATTTTTCGGTTCCTACCCAAGTTTTTTGGTTCCTACCACCGGTGTCGCGCTTAAATGGGTCCCCCTGGAAACGGGGGCCCGTTTTTTTTGTTCCTACCCCCGTTTTTTGGTTCCTACCCCCGGTGTTGCGCTTAAATGGGTCCCCCCGGAAACGGGGGCCCGTTTTTTGGGTTCCTACTCCCGTTTTTTGGTTCCTACCCCCGGTGTCGCGCTTAAATGGGTCCCCCCGGAAACGGGGGCCCATTTTCTTGGTACCTAACCCCGTTTTGTGGTTGCTACCCCCGGTGTCGCGCTTAAATGGGTCCCCCCGGAAACGGGGGCCCGTTTTTTGGGTTCCTACTCCCGGTTTTTGGTTCCTTACCCCGGTGTTGCGCTTAAATGGGTCCCCCCGGAAACGGGGGCCAGTTTTTTGGGTTCCTACCCCCGTTTTTTGGTTCCTACCCCCGGTGTCGCGCTTAAATGGGTCCCCCCAGAAACGGGGGCCCGTTTTTTGGGTTCCTACCCCCGTTTTTTGGTTCCTACCCCCGGTGTCGCGCTTAAATGGGTCCCCCCGGAAACGGGGGCCCGTTTTTTGGGTTCCTACCCCAGTTTTTTGGTTCCTACCCCCAGTGAGCGCTTAAATGGGTCCCCCTGGAAACGGGGGCCCGTTTTTTGGGTTGCTACCCCTGTTTTTTGGTTCCTACCCCTGTTTTTTGGTTCCTACCCCCGTTTTTTGGTTCCTACCCCTGGTGCCGCGCTTAAATGGGTCCCCCCGGAAACGGGGGCCCGTTTTTTGTGTTCCTACCCCCGTTTTTTGGTTCCTACACCCGGTGTCGCGCTTAAATGGGTGCCCCCGGAAACGGGGGCCCGTATTTGGGTTCCTACCCCCGTTTTTTGTTTCCTACCCCCGGTGTCGCGCTTAAATGGGTCCCCCCGGAAACGGGGGCCCGTTTTTTGAGTTCCTACCTCCGTTTTTTGGTTCCTACTTCCGGTGTCGCGCTTAAATGGGTCCCCCCGGAAACGGGGGCCCGTTTTTTGGGTTCCTACCCCCGGTGCAGCGCTTAAATGGGTCCCACCGGAAACGGGGGCCCGTTTTTTTGGGTTCCTACCCCCGTTTTTTTGGTTCATACCCCCCTGTGCCGCGCTTAAATGGGTCCCCCCGGAAACGGGGGCCCGTTTTTTGGGTTCCTACCCCCGCTTTTTGGTTCCTTACCCCGATGTCGCGCTTAAATGGGTCCCCCCGGAAACGGGGCCCGTTTTTTGGGTTCCTACCCCCGTTTTTTGGTTCCTACCCCCGGTGTCGCGCTTAAATGGGTCCCCCTGGAAACAGAGGCCCGTTTTTTGCGTTCCTAGCCCCGTTTTTTGGTTCCTACCCCCGGTGTCGCGCTTAAATGGGTCCCCCCGGAAACGGGGTCCCGTTTTTTTTGGTTCCTACCCCCGTTTTTTGGTTCCTACCTCCGGTGTCGCGCTTAAATGGGTCCCCCCGGAAACGGGGGCCCGTTTTTTGGGTTCCTACCCTCGTTTTTTGGTTCCTACCCCGGGTGTCGCGCTTAAATGGGTCCCCCCTGAAACGGGGGCCCGATTTTTCGGTTCCTACCCAAGTTTTTTGGTTCCTACCACCGGTGTCGCGCTTAAATGGGTCCCCCTGGAAACGGGGGCCCGTTTTTTTTGTTCCTACCCCCGTTTTTTGGTTCCTACCCCCGGTGTTGCGCTTAAATGGGTCCCCCCGGAAACGGGGGCCCGTTTTTTGGGTTCCTACTCCCGTTTTTTGGTTCCTACCCCCGGTGTCGCGCTTAAATGGGTCCCCCCGGAAACGGGGGCCCATTTTCTTGGTACCTAACCCCGTTTTGTGGTTGCTACCCCCGGTGTCGCGCTTAAATGGGTCCCCCCGGAAACGGGGGCCCGTTTTTTGGGTTCCTACTCCCGGTTTTTGGTTCCTTACTCCGGTGTTGCGCTTAAATGGGTCCCCCCGGAAACGGGGGCCAGTTTTTTGGGTTCCTACCCCCGTTTTTTGGTTCCTACCCCCGGTGTCGCGCTTAAATGGGTCCCCCCGGAAACGGGGGCCCGTTTTTTGGGTTCCTACCCCCGTTTTTTGGTTCCTACCCCCGGTGTCGCGCTTAAATGGGTCCCCCCGGAAACGGGGGCCCGTTTTTTGGGTTCCTACCCCATTTTTTTGGTTCCTACCCCCAGTGAGCGCTTAAATGGGTCCCCCTGGAAACGGGGGCCCGTTTTTTGGGTTGCTACCCCTGTTTTTTGGTTCCTACCCCTGTTTTTTGGTTCCTACCCCCGTTTTTTGGTTCCTACCCCTGGTGTCGCGCTTAAATGGGTCCCCCCGGAAACGGGGGCCCGTTTTTTGTGTTCCTACCCCCGTTTTTTGGTTCCTACCCCCGGTGTCGCGCTTAAATGGGTGCCCCCGGAAACGGGGGCCCGTATTTGGGTTCCTACCCCCGTTTTTTGTTTCCTACCCCCGGTGTCGCGCTTAAATGGGTCCCCCCGGAAACGGGGGCCCGTTTTTTGAGTTCCTACCTCCGTTTTTTGGTTCCTACCTCCGGTGTCGCGCTTAAATGGGTCCCCCCGGAAACGGGGGCCCGTTTTTTGGGTTCCTACCCCCGTTTTTTGGTTCCTACCCCCGGTGTCGCGCTTAAATGGGTCCCCCCGGAAACGGGGGCCCGTTTTTTGGGTTCCTACCCCCGGTGCAGCGCTTAAATGGGTCCCACCGGAAACGGGGGCCCGTTTTTTTGGGTTCCTACCCCCGTTTTTTTGGTTCATACCCCCCTGTGCCGCACTTAAATGGGTCCCCCCGGAAACGGGGGCCCGTTTTTTGGGTTCCTACCCCCGCTTTTTGGTTCCTTACCCCGATGTCGCGCTTAAATGGGTCCCCCCGGAAACGGGGGCCAGTTTTTTTGGGTTCCTACCCCCGTTATTTGGTTCCTACCCCCGGTGTCGCGCTTAAATGGGTCCCCCCGGAAACGGGGGCCCGTTTTTTGGGTTCCTACCCCCGTTTTTTGGTTCCTACCCCCGGTGTCGCGCTTAAATGGGTCCCCCTGGAAACAGAGGCCCGTTTTTTGCGTTCCTAGCCCCGTTTTTTGGTTCCTAGCCCCTGTGTCGCGCTTAAATGGGTCCCCCCGGAAACGGGGGCCCGTTTTTTGGGTTCCTACCGACGTTTTTTGGTTCCTACCCCCGGTGTCGCGCTTAAATGGGTCCCCCCGGAAACGGGGTCCCGTTTTTTTTGGTTCCTACCCCCGTTTTTTGGTTCCTACCTCCGGTGTCGCGCTTAAATGGGTCCCCCCGGAAACGGGGGCCCGTTTTTTGGGTTCCTACCCTCGTTTTTTGGTTCCTACCCCGGGTGTCGCGCTTAAATGGGTCCCCCCTGAAACGGGGGCCCGATTTTTCGGTTCCTACCCAAGTTTTTTGGTTCCTACCACCGGTGTCGCGCTTAAATGGGTCCCCCTGGAAACGGGGGCCCGTTTTTTTTGTTCCTACCCCCGTTTTTTGGTTCCTACCCCCGGTGTTGCGCTTAAATGGGTCCCCCCGGAAACGGGGGCCCGTTTTTTGGGTTCCTACTCCCGTTTTTTGGTTCCTACCCCCGGTGCCGCGCTTAAATGGTTCCCCCCGGAAACGGGGGCCCATTTTCTTGGTACCTAACCCCGTTTTGTGGTTGCTACCCCCGGTGTCGCGCTTAAATGGGTCCCCCCGGAAACGGGGGCCCGTTTTTTGGGTTCCTACTCCCGGTTTTTGGTTCCTTACCCCGGTGTTGCGCTTAAATGGGTCCCCCCGGAAACGGGGGCCAGTTTTTTGGGTTCCTACCCCCGTTTTTTGGTTCCTACCCCCGGTGTCGCGCTTAAATGGGTCCCCCCGGAAACGGGGGCCCGTTTTTTGGGTTCCTACCCCCGTTTTTTGGTTCCTACCCCGGTGTCTCGCTTAAATGGGTCCCCCCGGAAACAGTGGCCCGTTTATTTGGTTCCTACCCCCGTTTTTTGGTTCCTACCCCCGGTGTCGCGCTTAAATGGGTCTCCCCGGAAACGGGGGCCCGTTTTTTGGGTTCCTACCCCCGTTTTTTGGTTCCTACCCCCGGTGTCGCGCTTAAATGGGTCCCCCCGGAAACGGGGGCCCGTTTTTTGGGTTCCTACCCCATTTTTTGGTTCCTACCCCCGGTGTCGCGCTTAAATGGGTCCCCCCGGAAACGGGGGCACGTTTTTTGGGTTCCTACCCCCGTTTTTTGGTTCCTACCCCCGGTGTCGCGCTTAAATGGTTCCCCCTGGAAACGGGGGCCCGTTTTTTTGGTTCCTACCCCGTTTTTTCGTTCCTACCCCCGGTGTCGCGCTTAAATGGGTCCCCCCGGAAACGGGGGCCCGTTTTTTTGGTTCCTAACCCCGTTTTTTGGTTCCTACCCCCGGTGTCGCGCTTAAATGGCTCCCCCCGGAAACGGGGGCCCGTTTTTTTGGTTCCTACCCCCGTTTTTTGGTTCCTACCCCCGGTGTCACGCTTAAATGGGTCCCCCCGGAAACGGGGGCCCGTTTTTTTGGTTCCTACCCCCGTTTTTTGGTAACTTACCCCGGTGTCACGCTTAAATGGGTCCCCCCGGAAACGGGGGCCCGTTTTTTCATTTCCTACCCCCGTTTTTTGGTTCCTACCCCCGGTGTCGCGCTTAAATGGGTCCCCCTGGAAACGGGGGCCAGTTTTTTGGGTTCGTACCCCCGTTTTTTGGTTCCTACTCCCAGTGTCGCGCTTAAATGGGCCCCCCTGGAAACGGGGGCCCGTTTTTTTAATTCGTACCCCCGTTTTTTGGTTCCTACCCCCGGTGTCGCGCTTAAATGGGTCCCCCTGGAAACAGGGGCCCGTTTTTTGCGTTCCTACCCCCGTTTTTTGGTTCTTTACCCCGCTGTTGCGCTTAAATGGGTCCCCCTGGAAACGGGGGCCAGTTTTTTGGGTTCCTACCCCCGTTATTTGGTTCCTACCCCCGGTGTCGCGCTTAAATGGGTCCCCCCAGAAACGGGGGCCCGTTTTTTGGGTTCCTACCCCCGTTTTTTGGTTCCTACCACCGGTGTCGCGCTTAAATGGGTCCCCCTGGAAACGGGGGCCCGTTTTTTTGGTTCCTACCCCCGTTTTTTGGTTCCTACCCCCGGTGTCGCGCTTAAATGGGTCCCCCCGGAAACGGGGGCCCGTTTTTTGGGTGCCTACCCCCGTTTTTTGGTTTCTACCCCCGGTGTCGCGCTTAAATGGGTCCCCCCGGAATCGGGGGCCCGTTTTTTGGGTTCCTACCCCCGTTTTTTGGTTTCTACCCCCGGTGTCGCGCTTAAATGGGTCCCCCCGGAAACGGGGGCCCGTTTTTTGGGTTCCTACCCCCGTTTTTTTGTTCCTACCCCCGGTGTCGCGCTTAAATGGGTCCCCCTGGAAACGGGGGCCAGTTTTTTGGGTTCCTACCCCCGTTTTTTGGTTCCTACCCCCGGTGTCGCGCTTAAATGGACCCCCTGGAAACGGGGGCCCGTTTTTTTAATTCGTACCCCCGTTTTTTGGTTCCTACCCCCGGTGTCGCGCTTAAATGGGTCCCCCTGAAAACAGAGGCCCGTTTTTTGCATTCCTACCCCCGTTTTTTGCTTCCTACCCCCTGTGTCGCGCTTAAATGGGTTCCCCCTGAAACGGGGGCCCGATTTTTGGGTTCCTACCCCCGTTTTTTGGTTCCTACCCCCGGTGTCGCGCTTAAATGGGTCCCCCCGGAAACGGGGACCCGTTTTTTGGGTTCCTACCCCCGGTGCAGCGCTTAAATGGGTCCCACCGGAAACGGGGGCCCGTTTTTTTGGTTCCTACCTCCGTTTTTTTGGTTCATACCCCCCTGTGTCGCGCTTAAATGGGTCCCCCCGGAAACGGGGGCCTGTTTTTTGGGTTCCTACCCCCGCTTTTTGGTTCCTTACCCCGCTGTCGCGCTTAAATGGGTCCCCCCGGAAACGGGGGCCAGTTTTTTTGGGTTCCTACCCCCATTATTTGGTTCCTACCCCCGGTTTCGCGCTTAAATGGGTCCCCCCGGAAACGGGGGCCCGTTTTTTGGGTTCCTACCCCCGTTTTTTGGTTCCTACCCCCGGTGTCGCGCTTAAATGGGTCCCCCTGGAAACAGAGGCCTGTTTTTTCTGTTCCTACCCCCGTTTTTTGGTTCCTACCCCCTGTGTCGCGCTTAAATGGGTCCCCCCTGAAACGGGGGCCCGAATTTTGGGTTCCTACCCCCGTTTTTTGGTTCCTACCCCCGGTGTCGTGCTTAAATGGGTCACCCCGGAAACGGGGGCCGGTTTTTTGGGTTCCTACCCCCGTTTTTTGGTTCCTACCCCCGGTGTCGCGCTTAAATGGGTCCCCCCGGAAACGGGGGGCCGTTTTTTCGGTTCCTACCCCGTTTTTCGGATCCTACCCCCGGTGGCGCGCTTAAATGGTTCCCCCCGGAAACGGGGGCCCGTTTTTTGGGTTCCTACCCCCGCTTTTTGGTTCCTTACCCCGGTGACGCGCTTAAATGGGTCCCCCCGGAAACGGGGGCCAGTTTTTTGGGTTCCTACCCCCGTTTTTTGGTTCCTACCCCCGGTGTCGCGCTTAAATGGGTCCCCCAGAAAAGGGGGCCCGTTTTTTGGGTTCCTACCCCCGTTTTTTGGTTCCTACCCCCGGTGTCGCGCTTAAATGGGTCCCCCCGGAAACGGGGGCCCGTTTTTTGGGTTCCTACCCCCGTTTTTAGGTTCCTACCCCCGGTGTCGCGCTTAAATGGGTCCCCCCGGAAACGGGGGCCCATTTTCTGGGTTCCTAACCCCGTTTTGTGGTTGTTACCCCCGGTGTCGCGCTTAAATGGGTCCCCCCGGAAACGGGGGCCCGTTTTTTGGGTTCCTACTCCCGTTTTTTGGTTCCTACCCCCGGTGTCGCGCTTAAATGGGTCCCCCCGGAAACGGGGGCCCGTTTTTTGGGTTCCTACTCCCGTTTTTTTGGTTCCTACCCCCGGTGTCGCGCTTAAATGGGTCCCCCCGGAAACGGGGGCCCGTTTTTTGGGTTCCTACCCCCGGTGTCGCGCTTAAATGGGTCCCACCGGAAACGGGGGCCCATTTTTCTGGTTTCCTACCCCCGTTTTTTTGGTTCATACCCCCCCGGTGTCGCACTTAAATGGGTCCCCCCGGAAACGGGGGCCCGTTTTTTGGGTTCCTACCACCGTTTTTTAGTTCCTACCCCCGGTGTCGCGCTTAAATGGTTGCCCTTGGAAACAGGGGCCCGTTTTTTGGGTTCCTACCCCCGTTTTTTGGTTCCTACCCCCGGTGTCGCGCTTAAATGGGTCCCCCGGGAAACGGGGGCCCGTTTTTTGGGTTCCTACCCCCGTTTTTTGGTTCCTACCCCCGGTGTCGCGCTTAAATGGGTCCCCCCGGAAACGGGGGCCCGTTTTTTGGGTTCCTCCCCCCGTTTTTTGGTTCCTACCCCCGGTGTCGCGCTTAAATGGGTCCCCCCGGAAACAGGGGCCCGTTTATTTGGTTCCTACCCCCGTTTTTTGGCTCCTACCCCCGGTGTCGCGCTCAAATGGGTCCCCCCGGAAACGGGGGCCCGTTTTTTTGGTTCCTACCCCCGTTTTTTGGTAACTTACCCCGGTGTCGTGCTTAAATGGGTCCCCCCGGAAACGGGGGCCCGTTTTTTGGGTTCCTACCCCCGTTTTTTGGTTCCTACCCCCGGTGTCGCGCTTAAATGGGTCCCCCTGGAAACGGGGGCCAGTTTTTTGGGTTCGTACCCCCGTTTTTTGGTTTCTACCCCCGGTGTCGCGCTTAAATGGGCCCCCCTGGAAACAGAGGCCCGTTTTTTGCATTCCTACCCCCGTTTTTTGCTTCCTACCCCCTGTGTCGCGCTTAAATGGGTCCCCCCTGAAACGGGGGCCCGATTTTTGGGTTCTTACCCCCGTTTCTTGGTTCCTACCCCCGGTGTCGCGCTTAAATGGGTCACCCCGGAAACGGGGGCCGGTTTTTTGGGTTCCTACCCCCGTTTTTTGGTTCCTACCCCCGGTGTCGCGCTTAAATGGGTCCCCCCGGAAACGGGGGCCCGTTTTTTGGGTTCCTACCCCCGGTGCAGCGCTTAAATGGGTCCCACCGGAAACGGGGGCCCGTTTTTTTGGGTTCCTACCCCCGTTTTTTTGGTTCATACCCCCCTGTGCCGCGCTTAAATGGGTCCCCCCGGAAACGGGGGCCCGTTTTTTGGGTTCCTACCCCCGCTTTTTGGTTCCTTACCCCGATGTCGCGCTTAAATGGGTCCCCCCGGAAACGGGGGCCCGTTTTTTGGGTTCCTACCCCCGTTTTTTGGTTCCTACCCCCGGTGTCGCGCTTAAATGGGTCCCCCTGGAAACAGAGGCCCGTTTTTTGCGTTCCTAGCCCCGTTTTTTGGTTCCTAGCCCCTGTGTCGCGCTTAAATGGGTCCCCCCGGAAACGGGGGCCCGTTTTTTGGGTTCCTACCGACGTTTTTTGGTTCCTACCCCCGGTGTCGCGCTTAAATGGGTCCCCCCGGAAACGGGGTCCCGTTTTTTTTGGTTCCTACCCCCGTTTTTTGGTTCCTACCTCCGGTGTCGCGCTTAAATGGGTCCCCCCGGAAACGGGGGCCCGTTTTTTGGGTTCCTACCCTCGTTTTTTGGTTCCTACCCCGGGTGTCGCGCTTAAATGGGTCCCCCCTGAAACGGGGGCCCGATTTTTCGGTTCCTACCCAAGTTTTTTGGTTCCTACCACCGGTGTCGCGCTTAAATGGGTCCCCCTGGAAACGGGGGCCCGTTTTTTTTGTTCCTACCCCCGTTTTTTGGTTCCTACCCCCGGTGTTGCGCTTAAATGGGTCCCCCCGGAAACGGGGGCCCGTTTTTTGGGTTCCTACTCCCGTTTTTTGGTTCCTACCCCCGGTGTCGCGCTTAAATGGGTCCCCCCGGAAACGGGGGCCCATTTTCTTGGTACCTAACCCCGTTTTGTGGTTGCTACCCCCGGTGTCGCGCTTAAATGGGTCCCCCCGGAAACGGGGGCCCGTTTTTTGGGTTCCTACTCCCGGTTTTTGGTTCCTTACCCCGGTGTTGCGCTTAAATGGGTCCCCCCGGAAACGGGGGCCAGTTTTTTGGGTTCCTACCCCCGTTTTTTGGTTCCTACCCCCGGTGTCGCGCTTAAATGGGTCCCCCCAGAAACGGGGGCCCGTTTTTTGGGTTCCTACCCCCGTTTTTTGGTTCCTACCCCCGGTGTCGCGCTTAAATGGGTCCCCCCGGAAACGGGGGCCCGTTTTTTGGGTTCCTACCCCAGTTTTTTGGTTCCTACCCCCAGTGAGCGCTTAAATGGGTCCCCCTGGAAACGGGGGCCCGTTTTTTGGGTTGCTACCCCTGTTTTTTGGTTCCTACCCCTGTTTTTTGGTTCCTACCCCCGTTTTTTGGTTCCTACCCCTGGTGCCGCGCTTAAATGGGTCCCCCCGGAAACGGGGGCCCGTTTTTTGTGTTCCTACCCCCGTTTTTTGGTTCCTACACCCGGTGTCGCGCTTAAATGGGTGCCCCCGGAAACGGGGGCCCGTATTTGGGTTCCTACCCCCGTTTTTTGTTTCCTACCCCCGGTGTCGCGCTTAAATGGGTCCCCCCGGAAACGGGGGCCCGTTTTTTGAGTTCCTACCTCCGTTTTTTGGTTCCTACTTCCGGTGTCGCGCTTAAATGGGTCCCCCCGGAAACGGGGGCCCGTTTTTTGGGTTCCTACCCCCGGTGCAGCGCTTAAATGGGTCCCACCGGAAACGGGGGCCCGTTTTTTTGGGTTCCTACCCCCGTTTTTTTGGTTCATACCCCCCTGTGCCGCGCTTAAATGGGTCCCCCCGGAAACGGGGGCCCGTTTTTTGGGTTCCTACCCCCGCTTTTTGGTTCCTTACCCCGATGTCGCGCTTAAATGGGTCCCCCCGGAAACGGGGGCCCGTTTTTTGGGTTCCTACCCCCGTTTTTTGGTTCCTACCCCCGGTGTCGCGCTTAAATGGGTCCCCCTGGAAACAGAGGCCCGTTTTTTGCGTTCCTAGCCCCGTTTTTTGGTTCCTACCCCCGGTGTCGCGCTTAAATGGGTCCCCCCGGAAACGGGGTCCCGTTTTTTTTGGTTCCTACCCCCGTTTTTTGGTTCCTACCTCCGGTGTCGCGCTTAAATGGGTCCCCCCGGAAACGGGGGCCCGTTTTTTGGGTTCCTACCCTCGTTTTTTGGTTCCTACCCCGGGTGTCGCGCTTAAATGGGTCCCCCCTGAAACGGGGGCCCGATTTTTCGGTTCCTACCCAAGTTTTTTGGTTCCTACCACCGGTGTCGCGCTTAAATGGGTCCCCCTGGAAACGGGGGCCCGTTTTTTTTGTTCCTACCCCCGTTTTTTGGTTCCTACCCCCGGTGTTGCGCTTAAATGGGTCCCCCCGGAAACGGGGGCCCGTTTTTTGGGTTCCTACTCCCGTTTTTTGGTTCCTACCCCCGGTGTCGCGCTTAAATGGGTCCCCCCGGAAACGGGGGCCCATTTTCTTGGTACCTAACCCCGTTTTGTGGTTGCTACCCCCGGTGTCGCGCTTAAATGGGTCCCCCCGGAAACGGGGGCCCGTTTTTTGGGTTCCTACTCCCGGTTTTTGGTTCCTTACTCCGGTGTTGCGCTTAAATGGGTCCCCCCGGAAACGGGGGCCAGTTTTTTGGGTTCCTACCCCCGTTTTTTGGTTCCTACCCCCGGTGTCGCGCTTAAATGGGTCCCCCCGGAAACGGGGGCCCGTTTTTTGGGTTCCTACCCCCGTTTTTTGGTTCCTACCCCCGGTGTCGCGCTTAAATGGGTCCCCCCGGAAACGGGGGCCCGTTTTTTGGGTTCCTACCCCAGTTTTTTGGTTCCTACCCCCAGTGAGCGCTTAAATGGGTCCCCCTGGAAACGGGGGCCCGTTTTTTGGGTTGCTACCCCTGTTTTTTGGTTCCTACCCCTGTTTTTTGGTTCCTACCCCCGTTTTTTGGTTCCTACCCCTGGTGTCGCGCTTAAATGGGTCCCCCGGAAACGGGGGCCCGTTTTTTTGTGTTCCTACCCCCGTTTTTTGGTTCCTACCCCCGGTGTCGCGCTTAAATGGGTGCCCCCGGAAACGGGGGCCCGTATTTGGGTTCCTACCCCCGTTTTTTGTTTCCTACCCCCGGTGTCGCGCTTAAATGGGTCCCCCCGGAAACGGGGGCCCGTTTTTTTGAGTTCCTACCTCCGTTTTTTGGTTCCTACCTCCGGTGTCGCGCTTAAATGGGTCCCCCCGGAAACGGGGGCCCGTTTTTTGGTTCCTACCCCCGTTTTTTGGTTCCTACCCCCGGTGTCGCGCTTAAATGGGTTCCCCCGGAAACGGGGGCCCGTTTTTTGGATTTCTACCCCCGTTTTTTGGTTCCAATGCCCGGTGTCGCGCTTAAATGGGTCCCCCGGAAACGGGGGCCCGTTTTTTGGGTTCCTACCTCCGTTTTTTTGGTTCCTACCTCCGGTGTCGCGCTTAAATGGGTCCCCCCGGAAACGGGGGCCCGTTTTTGGGTTCCTACCCCCGTTTTTTGGTTCCTACCCCCGGTGTCGCGCTTAAATGGGTCCCCCCGGAAACGGGGGCCCGTTTTTGGGTTTCTACCCCCGTTTTTTGGTTCCAATGACCGGTGTCGCGCTTAAATGGGTCCCCCCGGAAACGGGGGCCCGTTTTTGGATTTCTACCCCCGTTTTTTGGTTCCTACCTCCGGTGTCGCGCTTAAATGGGTCCCCCCGGAAACGGGGGCCCATTTTTTGGGTTTCTACCCCGTTTTTTGGTTCCAATGACCGGTGTCGCGCTTAAATGGGTCCCCCTGGAAACGGGGGCCCAGTTTTTGGGTAACTACCTCCGTTTTTTGGTTCCTACCCCTGGTGTCACGCTTAAATGGGTCCCCCGGAAACGGGGGCCCATTTTTTGGGTTTCTACCCCCGTTTTTTGGTTCCAATGCCCGGTGTCGCGCTTAAATGGGTCCCCCCGGAAACGGGGGCCCGTTTTTTGGTTCCTACCTCCGTTTTTTGGTTCCTACCTCCGGTGTCGCGCTTAAATGGGTCCCCCCGGAAATGGGGGCCCGTTTTTTGGGTTCCTACCCCCGTTTTTTGCTTCCTACCTCCGGTGTCGCGCTTAAATGGGTCCCCCCGGAAACGGGGGCCCAGTTTTGGGTTACTACCCCCGTTTTTTGGTTCCTACACCTGGTGTTGCTCTTAAATGGGTCCCCCCGGAAACGGGGGCCCGTTTTTTGGGGTCCTACCCCGTTTTTTGGTTCCTACCCGTTTTTTGGTTCCTACCCCCGTTTTTTGGTTCCTACCCCTGGTGTCGCGCTTAAATGGGTCCCCCCGGAAACGGGGGCCCGTTTTTTGGGTTCCTACCCCCGTTTTTTGGTTCCTACCCCCGGTGTCGCGCTTAAATGGGTGCCCCCGGAAACGGGGGCCCGTATTTGGGTACCTACCCCCGTTTTTTGTTTCCTTCCCCAGGTATCGCGCTTAAATGGGTCCCCCCGGAAACGGGGGCCCGTTTTATTGGTTTCTACCCCCGTTTTTTGGTTCCTACCCCCGGTGTCGCGCTTAAATGGGTCCCCCCGGAAACAAGGGGCCCGTTTTTTGGGTTCCTACCCCCGTTTTTTGGTTCCTACCCCCGGTGTCGCGCTTAAATGGGTCCCCCCGGTAACGGGGGCCCGTTTTTTGGGTTCCTACCCCCGTTTTTTGGTTCCTACCCCCGGTGTCGCGCTTAAATGGGTCCCCCGGGAAACGGGGGCCCGTTTTTTGGGTTCCTCCCCCCGTTTTTTGGTTCCTACCCCCGGTGTCGCGCTTAAATGGGTCCCCCCGGAAACAGGGGCCCGTTTATTTGGTTCCTACCCCCGTTTTTTGGTTCCTACCCCCGGTGTCGCGCTTAAATGGGTCCCCCCGGAAACGGGGGCCCGTTTTTTTGGTTCCTACCCCCGTTTTTTGGTAACTTACCCCGGTGTCGTGCTTAAATGGGTCCCCCCGGAAACGGGGGCCCGTTTTTTGGGTTCCTACCCCCGTTTTTTGGTTCCTACCCCCGGTGTCGCGCTTAAATGGGCCCCCCTGGAAACGGGGGCCCGTTTTTTTAATTCGTACCCCCGTTTTTTGGTTCCTACCCCCGGTGTCGCGCTTAAATGGGTCCCCCTAGAAACAGAGGCCCGTTTTTTGCGTTTCTACCCCCGTTTTTTGCTTCCTACCCCCTGTGTCGCGCTTAAATGGGTCCCCCCTGAAACGGGGGCCCGATTTTTCGGTTCTTACCCCCGTTTTTTGGTTCCTACCCCCGGTGTCGCGCTTAAATGGGTCACCCCAGAAATGGGGGCCGGTTTTTTGGGTTCCTACCCCCGTTTTTTGGTTCCTACCCCCGGTGTCGCGCTTAAATGGGTCCCCCCGGAAACGGGGGCCCGTTTTTTGGGTTCCTACCCCCGGTGCAGCGCTTAAATGGTTCCCACCGGAAACGGGGGCCCGTTTTTTTGGGTTCCTACCCCCGTTTTTTTGGTTCATACCCCCCTGTGCCGCGCTTAAATGGGTCCCCCCGGAAACGGGGGCCCGTTTTTTGGGTTCCTACCCCCGTTTTTTGGTTCCTACCCCCGGTGTCGCGCTTAAATGGGTCCCCCCGGAAACGGGGGCCCGTTTTTTTGGTTCCTACCCCTGTTTTTTGGTTCCTACCCCCGGTGTCGCGCTTAAATGGGTCCCCCCTGAAACGGGGGCCCGATTTTTCGGTTCCTACCCAAGTTTTTTGGTTCCTACCACCGGTGTCGCGCTTAAATGGGTCCCCCTGGAAACGGGGGCCCGTTTTTTTGGTTCCTACCCCCGTTTTTTGGTTCCTACCCCCGGTGTTGCGCTTAAATGGGTCCCCCCGGAAACGGGGGCCCGTTTTTTGGGTTCCTACTCCCGTTTTTTGGTTCCTACCCCCGGTGTCGCGCTTAAATGGGTCCCCCCGGAAACGGGGGCCCATTTTCTTGGTACCTAACCCCGTTTTGTGGTTGCTACCCCCGGTGTCGCGCTTAAATGGGTCCCCCAGGAAACGGGGGCCCGTTTTTTGGGTTCCTACCCCCGCTTTTTGGTTCCTACCCCCGGTGTCGCGCTTAAATGGGTGCCCCCGGAAACAGGGGCCCGTATTTGGGTTCCTACCCCCGTTTTTTGGTTCCTACCCCCGGTGTCGCGCTTAAATGGGTCCCCCCGGAAACGGGGGCCCGTTTTATTGGTTTCTACCCCCGTTTTTTGGTTCCTACCCCCGGTGTCGCGCTTAAATGGGTCCCCCAGGAAACAAGGGGCCCGTTTTTTGGGTTCCTACCCACGTTTTTTGGTTCCTACCCCCGGTGTCGCGCTTAAATGGCTCCCCCCGGTAACGGGGGCCCGTTTTTTGGGTTCCTACCCCCGTTTTTTGGTTCCTACCCCCGGTGTCGCGCTTAAATGGGTCCCCTGGGTAACGGGGGCCCTTTTATTGGGTTCCTACCCCCGTTTTTTGGTTCCTACCCCCGGTGTCGCGCTTAAATGGGTCCCCTGGGTAACGGGGGCCCGTTTTTAGGGTTCCTACCCCCGTTTTTTGGTTCCTAACCCCGGTGCCGCGCTTAAATGGGTCCCCCCGGAAACAGGGGCCCGTTTTTTGGGTTTCTACCCCCGTTTTTTGGTTCCAATGCCCGGTGTCGCGCTTAAATGGGTCCCCCCGGAAACGGGGGCCCGTTTTTTGGGTTCCTACCTCCGTTTTTTGGTTCCTACCTCCGGTGTCGTGCTTAAATGGCTCCCCCCGGAAACGGGGGCCCGTTTTTTGGGTTCCTACCCCCGTTTTTTGGTTCCTACCCCCGGTGTCGCGCTTAAATGGGTCCCCCCGGAAACGGGGGCCCGTTTTTTGGGTTCCTACCTCCGTTTTTTGGTTCCTACCTCCGGTGTTGCGCTTAAATGGGTCCCCCCGGAAACGGGGGCCCGTTTTTTGGGTTCCTACCCCCGTTTTTTGGTTCCTACCCCCGGTGTCGCGCTTAGATGGGTCCCCCCGGAAACGGGTGCCCGTTTTTTGGGTTCCTACCCCCGTTTTTTGGTTCCTACCCCCGGTGTCGCGCTTAAATGGGTCCCCCCGGAAACGGGTGCCCGTTTTTTGGGGTCCTACCCCCGTTTTTTGGTTCCTACCCCCGGTGTCGCGCTTAAATGGGTGCCCCCGGAAACGGGGGCCCGTATTTGGGTTCCTACCCCCGTTTTTTGTTTCCTACCCCAGGTATCGCGCTTAAATGGGTCCCCCCGGAAACGGGGGCCCGTTTTATTGGTTTCTACCCCCGTTTTTTGGTTCCTACCCCCGGTGTCGCGCTTAAATGGGTCCCCCCGGAAACAAGGGGCCCGTTTTTTGGGTTCCTACCCCCGTTTTTTGGTTCCTACCCCCGGTGTCGCGCTTAAATGGGTCCCCCCCGGTAACGGGGGCCCGTTTTTTGGGTTCCTACCCCCGTTTTTTGGTTCCTACCCCCGGTGTCGCTCTTAAATGGGTCCCCTGGGTAACGGGGTCCCGTTTTTTGGGTTCCTACCCCCGTTTTTTGGTTCCTACCCCCGGTGTCGCGCTTAAATGGGTCCCCTGGGTAACGGGGGCCCGCTTTTTGGGTTCCTACCCCCGTTTTTTGGTTCCTACCCCCGGTGCCGCGCTTAAATGGGTCCCCCGGAAACAGGGGCCCGTTTTTCGGGTTCCTACCCCCGTTTTTTGGTTCCTACCCCCGGTGAGAGCTTAAATGGGTCCCCCTGGAAACGGGGGCCCGTTTTTTTGGTTCCTACCCCGTTTTTTGGTTCCTACCCCCGGTGTCGCGCTTAAATGGGTCCCCCCGGAAACAGGGGCCCGTTTTTTGGGTTTTTGCCCCCGTTTTTTGGTTCCTACCCCCAGTGAGCGCTTAAATGGATCCCCCTGGAAACGGGGACCCGTTTTTTGGGTTGCTACCCCTGTTTTTTGGTTCCTACCCCTGTTTTTTGGTTCCTACCCCCGTTTTTTGGTTCCTACCCCTGGTGTCGCGCTTAAATGGGTCCCCCTGGAAACGGGGGCCCGTTTTTTGGGTTCCTACCCCCGTTTTTTGGTTCCTATCCCCGGGTTTCGCGCTTAAATGGGTGCCCCCGGAAACGGGGGCCCGTATTTGGGTTCCTACCCCCATTTTTTGTTTCCTACCCCCGGTGTCGCACTTAAATGGGTCCCCCCGGAAACGGGGGCCCGTTTTTTTTGGTTTCTACCCCCGTTTTTTGGTTAATACCCACGGTGTCGCGCTTAAATGGGTCCCCCCGGAAACGGGGGCCCATTTTTTGGGTTACTACCCCCGTTTTTTGGTTCCTACACCTGGTGTCGCGCTTAAATGGGTCCCCCCGGAAACGAGGGCCCGTTTTTTGGGTTCCTACCTCCGTTTTTTGGTTCCTACCTCCGGTGCCGCGCTTAAATGGGTCCCCCCGGAAACGGGGGCCCGTTTTTTGGGTTCCTACCCCCGTTTTTTGGTTCCTACCCCCGGTGTCGCGCTTAAATGGGTCCCCCCGGAAACGGGGGCCCGTTTTTTGGATTTCTACCACTGTTTTTTGGTTCCAATGCCCGGTGTCGCGCTTAAATGGGTCCCCCCGGAAACGGGGGCCCGTTTTTTGGGTTCCTACCTCCGTTTTTTGGTTCCTACCTCCGGTGTCGCGCTTAAATGGGTCCCCCCGGAAACGGGGGCCCGTTTTTTGGGTTCCTACCCCCGTTTTTTGGTTCCTACCCCCGGTGTCGCGCTTAAATGAGTCCCCCCGGAAATGGGGGCCCGTTTTTTGGGTTCCTACCCCCGTTTTTTGGTTCCTACCCCCGGTGTCGCGCTTAAATGGGCCCCCCCGGAAACGGGGGCCCGTTTTTTGGGTTCCTACCCCCGTTTTTTGGTTCCTACCCCCGGTGTCGCGCTTAAATGGGTCCCCCCGGAAACGGGGGCCCGTTTTTTTGGGTTTCTACCCCCGTTTTTTGGTTCCAATGCCCGGTGTCGCGCTTAAATGGGTCCCCCCGGAAACGGGGGCCCAGTTTTTGGGTTACTACCCCCGTTTTTTGGTTCCTACACCTGGTGTCGCGCTTAAATGGGTCCCCCCGGAAACGGGGGCCCGTTTTTTGGGGTCCTACCCCGTTTTTTGGTTCCTACCCGTTTTTTGGTTCCTACCCCCGTTTTTTGGTTCCTACCCCTGGTGTCGCGCTTAAATGGGTGCCCCCGGAAACAGGGGCCCGTATTTGGGTTCCTACCCCCGTTTTTTGGTTCCTACCCCCGGTGTCGCGCTTAAATGGGTCCCCCCGGAAACGGGGGCCCGTTTTATTGGTTTCTACCCCCGTTTTTTGGTTCCTACCCCCGGTGTCGCGCTTAAATGGGTCCCCCAGGAAACAAGGGGCCCGTTTTTTGGGTTCCTACCCACGTTTTTTGGTTCCTACCCCCGGTGTCGCGCTTAAATGGCTCCCCCCGGTAACGGGGGCCCGTTTTTTGGGTTCCTACCCCCGTTTTTTGGTTCCTACCCCCGGTGTCGCGCTTAAATGGGTCCCCTGGGTAACGGGGGCCCTTTTATTGGGTTCCTACCCCCGTTTTTTGGTTCCTACCCCCGGTGTCGCGCTTAAATGGGTCCCCTGGGTAACGGGGGCCCGTTTTTAGGGTTCCTACCCCCGTTTTTTGGTTCCTAACCCCGGTGCCGCGCTTAAATGGGTCCCCCCGGAAACAGGGGCCCGTTTTTTGGGTTTCTACCCCCGTTTTTTGGTTCCAATGCCCGGTGTCGCGCTTAAATGGGTCCCCCCGGAAACGGGGGCCCGTTTTTTGGGTTCCTACCTCCGTTTTTTGGTTCCTACCTCCGGTGTCGTGCTTAAATGGCTCCCCCCGGAAACGGGGGCCCGTTTTTTGGGTTCCTACCCCCGTTTTTTGGTTCCTACCCCCGGTGTCGCGCTTAAATGGGTCCCCCCGGAAACGGGGGCCCGTTTTTTGGGTTCCTACCTCCGTTTTTTGGTTCCTACCTCCGGTGTTGCGCTTAAATGGGTCCCCCCGGAAACGGGGGCCCGTTTTTTGGGTTCCTACCCCCGTTTTTTGGTTCCTACCCCCGGTGTCGCGCTTAAATGGGTCCCCCCGGAAACGGGTGCCCGTTTTTTGGGTTCCTACCCCCGTTTTTTGGTTCCTACCCCCGGTGTCGCGCTTAAATGGGTCCCCCCGGAAACGGGTGCCCGTTTTTTGGGGTCCTACCCCCGTTTTTTGGTTCCTACCCCCGGTGTCGCGCTTAAATGGGTGCCCCCGGAAACGGGGGCCCGTATTTGGGTTCCTACCCCCGTTTTTTGTTTCCTACCCCAGGTATCGCGCTTAAATGGGTCCCCCCGGAAACGGGGGCCCGTTTTATTGGTTTCTACCCCCGTTTTTTGGTTCCTACCCCCGGTGTCGCGCTTAAATGGGTCCCCCCGGAAACAAGGGGCCCGTTTTTTGGGTTCCTACCCCCGTTTTTTGGTTCCTACCCCCGGTGTCGCGCTTAAATGGGTCCCCCCGGTAACGGGGTCCCGTTTTTTGGGTTCCTACCCCCGTTTTTTGGTTCCTACCCCCGGTGTCGCGCTTAAATGGGTCCCCTGGGTAACGGGGGCCCGCTTTTTTGGTTCCTACCCCCGTTTTTTGGTTCCTACCCCCGGTGCCGCGCTTAAATGGGTCCCCCAGAAACAGGGGCCCGTTTTTCGGGTTCCTACCCCCGTTTTTTGGTTCCTACCCCCGGTGAGAGCTTAAATGGGTCCCCCTGGAAACGGGGGCCCGTTTTTTTGGTTCCTACCCCGTTTTTTGGTTCCTACCCCCGGTGTCGCGCTTAAATGGGTCCCCCCGGAAACAGGGGCCCGTTTTTTGGGTTTTTGCCCCCGTTTTTTGGTTCCTACCCCCAGTGAGCGCTTAAATGGATCCCCCTGGAAACGGGGGCCCGTTTTTTGGGTTGCTACCCCTGTTTTTTGGTTCCTACCCCTGTTTTTTGGTTCCTACCCCCGTTTTTTGGTTCCTACCCCTGGTGTCGCGCTTAAATGGGTCCCCCTGGAAACGGGGGCCCGTTTTTTGGGTTCCTACCCCCGTTTTTTGGTTCCTATCCCCGGGTTTCGCGCTTAAATGGGTGCCCCCGGAAACGGGGGCCCGTATTTGGGTTCCTACCCCCATTTTTTGTTTCCTACCCCCGGTGTCGCACTTAAATGGGTCCCCCCGGAAACGGGGGCCCGTTTTTTTGGTTTCTACCCCCGTTTTTTTGTTAATACCCACGGTGTCGCGCTTAAATGGGTCCCCCCGGAAACGGGGGCCCATTTTTTGGGTTACTACCCCCGTTTTTTGGTTCCTACACCTGGTGTCGCGCTTAAATGGGTCCCCCCGGAAACGAGGGCCCGTTTTTTGGGTTCCTACCTCCGTTTTTTGGTTCCTACCTCCGGTGCCGCGCTTAAATGGGTCCCCCCGGAAACGGGGGCCCGTTTTTTGGGTTCCTACCCCCGTTTTTTGGTTCCTACCCCCGGTGTCGCGCTTAAATGGGTCCCCCTGGAAACGGGGGCCCGTTTTTTGGATTTCTACCACTGTTTTTTGGTTCCAATGCCCGGTGTCGCGCTTAAATGGGTCCCCCCGGAAACGGGGGCCCGTTTTTTGGGTTCCTACCTCCGTTTTTTGGTTCCTACCTCCGGTGTCGCGCTTAAATGGGTCCCCCCGGAAACGGGGGCCCGTTTTTTGGGTTCCTACCCCCGTTTTTTGGTTCCTACCCCCGGTGTCGCGCTTAAATGAGTCCCCCCGGAAATGGGGGACCGTTTTTTGGGTTCCTACCCCCGTTTTTTGGTTCCTACCCCCGGTGTCGCGCTTAAATGGGCCCCCCCGGAAACGGGGGCCCGTTTTTTGGGTTCCTACCCCCGTTTTTTGGTTCCTACCCCCGGTGTCGCGCTTAAATGGGTCCCCCCGGAAACGGGGGCCCGTTTTTTTGGGTTTCTACCCCCGTTTTTTGGTTGCAATGCCCGGTGTCGCGCTTAAATGGGTCCCCCCGGAAACGGGGGCCCAGTTTTTGGGTTACTACCCCCGTTTTTTGGTTCCTACACCTGGTGTCGCGCTTAAATGGGTCCCCCCGGAAACGGGGGCCCGTTTTTTGGGGTCCTACCCCGTTTTTTGGTTCCTACCCGTTTTTTGGTTCCTACCCCCGTTTTTTGGTTCCTACCCCTGGTGTCGTGCTTAAATGGGTCTCCCCGGAAACGGGGGCCCGTTTTTTGTGTTCCTACCCCCGTTTTTTGGTTCCTACCCCAGGTGTCGCGCATAAATGCGTGCCCCCGGAAACGGGGGCCCGTATTTGGGTTCCTACCCCCGTTTTTTGTTTCCTACCCCCGGTGTCGCGCTTAAATGGGTCCCCCCGGAAACAAGGGGCCCGTTTTTTGGGTTCCTACCCCCGTTTTTTGGTTCCTACCCCCGGTGTCGTGCTTAAATGGGTCCCCTGGGTAACGGGGGCCAGTTTTTTGGGTTCCTACCCCCGTTTTTTGGTTCCTACCCCCGGTGTCGCGCTTAAATGGGTCCCCCCGGAAACGGGGGCCCGTTTTTTTGGGTTTCTACCCCCGTTTTTTGGTTCCAATGCCCGGTGTTGCGCTTAAATGGGTCCCCCCGGAAACGGGGGCCCAGTTTTTGGGTTACTACCCCCGTTTTTTGGTTCCTACACCTGGTGTCGCGCTTAAATGGGTCCCCCCGGAAACGGGGGCCCGTTTTTTGGGGTCCTACCCCGTTTTTTGGTTCCTACCCGTTTTTTGGTTCCTACCCCCGTTTTTTGGTTCCTACCCCTGGTGTCGCGCTTAAATGGGTCTCCCCGGAAACGGGGGCCCGTTTTTTGTGTTCCTACCCCCGTTTTTTGGTTCCTACCCCAGGTGTCGCGCATAAATGGGTGCCCCCGGAAACGGGGGCCCGTATTTGGGTTCCTACCCCCGTTTTTTGTTTCCTACCCCCGGTGTCGCGCTTAAATGGGTCCCCCCGGAAACAAGGGGCCCGTTTTTTGGGTTCCTACCCCCGTTTTTTGGTTCCTACCCCCGGTGTCGTGCTTAAATGGGTCCCCTGGGTAACGGGGGCCAGTTTTTTGGGTTCCTACCCCCGTTTTTTGGTTCCTACCCCCGGTGTCGCGCTTAAATGGGTCCCCCCGGAAACAAGGGGCCCGTTTTTTGGGTTCCTACCCCCGTTTTTTGGTTCCTACCCCCGGTGTCGCGCTTAAATGGGTCCCCTGGGTAACGGGGGCCAGTTTTTTGGGTTCCTACCCCTGTTTTTTGGTTCCTACCCCCGGTGTCGCGCTTAAATGGGTCCCCCCGGAAACGGGGGCCCGTTTTTTTGGTTCCTACCCCCGTTTTTTGGTAACTTACCCCGGTGTCGTGCTTAAATGGGTCCCCCCGGAAACGGGGGCCCGTTTTTTGGGTTCCTACCCCCGTTTTTTGGTTCCTACCCCCGGTGTCGCGCTTAAATGGGTCCCCCAGGAAACGGGGGCCAGTTTTTTGGGTTCGTACCCCCGTTTTTTGGTTTCTACCCCCGGTGTCGCGCTTAAATGGGCCCCCCTGGAAACGGGGGCCCGTTTTTTTAATTCGTACCCCCGTTTTTTGGTTCCTACCCCCGGTGTCGCGCTTAAATGGGTCCCCCTAGAAACAGAGGCCCGTTTTTTGCGTTCCTACCCCCGTTTTTTGCTTCCTACCCCCTGTGTCGCGCTTAAATGGGTCCCCCCTGAAACAGGGGCCCGATTTTTGGGTTCTTACCCCGTTTTTTGGTTCCTACCCCCGGTGTCGCGCTTAAATGGGTCACCCCGGAAACGGGGGCCGGTTTTTTGGGTTCCTACCCCCGTTTTTTGGTTCCTACCCCCGGTGTCGCGCTTAAATGGGTCCCCCCGGAAACGGGGGCCCGTTTTTTGGGTTCCTACCCCCGGTGCAGCGCTTAAATGGGTCCCACCGGAAACGGGGGCCCGTTTTTTTTGGGTTCCTACCCCCGTTTTTTTGGTTCATACCCCCCTGTGCCGCGCTTAAATGGGTCCCCCCGGAAACGGGGGCCCGTTTTTTGGGTTCCTACCCCCGCTTTTTGGTTCCTTACCCCGATGTCGCGCTTAAATGGGTCCCCCCGGAAACGGGGGCCAGTTTTTTTGGGTTCCTACCCCCGTTATTTGGTTCCTACCCCCGGTGTCGCGCTTAAATGGGTCCCCCCGGAAACGGGGGCCCGTTTTTTGGGTTCCTACCCCCGTTTTTTGGTTCCTACCCCCGGTGTCGCGCTTAAATGGGTCCCCCTGGAAACAGAGGCCCGTTTTTTGCGTTCCTAGCCCCGTTTTTTGGTTCCTAGCCCCTGTGTCGCGCTTAAATGGGTCCCCCCGGAAACGGGGGCCCGTTTTTTGGGTTCCTACCGACGTTTTTTGGTTCCTACCCCCGGTGTCGCGCTTAAATGGGTCCCCCCGGAAACGGGGTCCCGTTTTTTTTGGTTCCTACCCCCGTTTTTTGGTTCCTACCTCCGGTGTCGCGCTTAAATGGGTCCCCCCGGAAACGGGGGCCCGTTTTTTGGGTTCCTACCCTCGTTTTTTGCTTCCTACCCCGGGTGTCGCGCTTAAATGGGTCCCCCTGGAAACGGGGGCCCGTTTTTTTTGTTCCTACCCCCGTTTTTTGGTTCCTACCCCCGGTGTTGCGCTTAAATGGGTCCCCCCGGAAACGGGGGCCCGTTTTTTGGGTTCCTACTCCCGTTTTTTGGTTCCTACCCCCGGTGTCGCGCTTAAATGGGTCCCCCCGGAAACGGGGGCCCATTTTCTTGGTACCTAACCCCGTTTTGTGGTTGCTACCCCCGGTGTCGCGCTTAAATGGGTCCCCCCGGAAACGGGGGCCCGTTTTTTGGGTTCCTACTCCCGCTTTTTGGTTCCTTACCCCGGTGTTGCGCTTAAATGGGTCCCCCCGGAAACGGGGGCCAGTTTTTTGGGTTCCTACCCCCGTTTTTTGGTTCCTACCCCCGGTGTCGCGCTTAAATGGGTCCCCCCGGAAACGGGGGCCCGTTTTTTGGGTTCCTACCCCCGTTTTTTGGTTCCTACCCCCGGTGTCGCGCTTAAATGGGTCCCCCCGGAAACGGGGGCCCGTTTTTTGGGTTCCTACCCCAGTTTTTTGGTTCCTACCCCCAGTGAGCGCTTAAATGGGTCCCCCTGGAAACGGGGGCCCGTTTTTTGGGTTGCTACCCTTGTTTTTTGGTTCCTACCCCTGTTTTTTGGTTCCTACCCCCGTTTTTTGGTTCCTACCCCTGGTGTCGCGCTTAAATGGGTCCCCCCGGAAACGGGGGCCCGTTTTTTGTGTTCCTACCCCCGTTTTTCGGTTCCTACCCCCGGTGTCGCGCTTAAATGGGTGCCCCCGGAAACGGGGGCCCGTATTTGGGTTCCTACCCCCGTTTTTTGTTTCCTACCCCCGGTGTCGCGCTTAAATGGGTCCCCCCGGAAACGGGGGCCCGTTTTTTGAGTTCCTACCTCCGTTTTTTGGTTCCTACCTCCGGTGTCGCGCTTAAATGGGTCCCCCCGGAAATGGGGGCCTGTTTTTTGGGTTCCTACCCCTGTTTTTGGTTCCTACCCCCGGTGACGCGCTTAAATGGGTCCCCCCGGAAACGGGGGCCCGTTTTTTGGGTTTCTACCCCCGTTTTTTGGTTCCAATGCCCGGTGTCGCGCTTAAATGGGTCCCCCCGGAAACGGGGGCCCGTTTTTTGGGTTCCTACCTCCGTTTTTTGGTTCCTACCGCCGGTGTCGCGCTTAAATGGGTCCCCCCGGAAACGGGGGCCCGTTTTTTGGGTTTCTACCCCCGTTTTTTGGTTCCAATGACCGGTGTCGCGCTTAAATGGGTCCCCCCGGAAACGGGGGCCCAGTTTTTGGGTTACTACCTCCGTTTTTTGGTTCCTACCCCTGGTGTTGCGCTTAAATGGGTCCCCCCGGAAACGGGGGCCCGTTTTTTGGGTTTCTACCCCCGTTTTTTGGTTCCAATGCCCGGTGTCGCGCTTAAATGGGTCCCCCCGGAAACGGGGGCCCCTTTTTTGGGTTCCTACCTCCGTTTTTTGGTTCCTACCTCCGGTGTCGCGCTTAAATGGGTCCCCCCGGAAACGGGGGCCCGTTTTTTGGATTCCTACCCCCGTTTTTTGTTTCCTACCCCCGGTGTCGCGCTTAAATGGGTCCCCCCGGAAATGGGGGCCCGTTTTTTGGGTTCCTACCCCCGTTTTTTGCTTCCTACCTCCGGTGTCGCGCTTAAATGGGTCCCCCCGGAAACGGGGGCCCAGTTTTTGGGTTACTACCCCCGTTTTTTGGTTCCTACACCTGGTGTTGCGCTTAAATGGGTCCCCCCGGAAACGGGGGCCCGTTTTTTGGGGTCCTACCCCGTTTTTTGGTTCCTACCCGTTTTTTGGTTCCTACCCCCGTTTTTTGGTTCCTACCCCCGGTGTCGCGCTTAAATGGGTGCCCCCGGAAACGGGGGCCCGTATTTGGGTTCCTACCCCCGTTTTTTGGTTCCTACCCCCGGTGTCGCGCTTAAATGGGTCCCCCCGGAAACAAGGGGCCCGTTTTTTGGGTTCCTACCCCCGTTTTTTGGTTCCTACCCCCGGTGTCGCGCTTAAATGGGTCCCCCCGGTAACGGGGGCCCGTTTTTTGGGTTCCTACCCCCGTTTTTTGGTTCCTACCCCCGGTGTCGCGCTTAAATGGGTCCCCTGGGTAACGGGGTCCCGTTTTTTGGGTTCCTACCCCCGTTTTTTGGTTCCTACCCCCGGTGTCGCGCTTAAATGGGTCCCCTGGGTAACGGGGGCCCGCTTTTTGGGTTCCTACCCCCGTTTTTTGGTTCCTACCCCCGGTGCCGCGCTTAAATGGGTCCCCCGGAAACAGGGGCCCGTTTTTCGGGTTCCTACGCCCGTTTTTTGGTTCCTACCCCCGGTGAGCGCTTAAATGGGTCCCCCTGGAAACGGGGGCCCGTTTTTTGGGTTCCTACCCCCGTTTTTTGGTTCCTACCCCCGGTGTCGCGCTTAAATGGGTCCCCCCGGAAACAGGGGCCCGTTTTTTGGGTTTTTGCCCCCGTTTTTTGGTTCCTACCCCCAGTGAGCGCTTAAATGGATCCCCCTGGAAACGGGGGCCCGTTTTTTGGGTTGCTACCACTGTTTTTTGGTTCCTACCCCTGTTTTTTGGTTCCTACCCCCGTTTTTTGGTTCCTACCCCTGGTGTCGCGCTTAAATGGGTCCCCCTGGAAACGGGGGCCCGTTTTTTGGGTTCCTACCCCCGTTTTTTGGTTCCTATCCCCGGGTTTCGCGCTTAAATGGGTGCCCCCAGAAACGGGGGCCCGTATTTGGGTTCCTACCCCCATTTTTTGTTTCCTACCCCCGGTGTCGCACTTAAATGGGTCCCCCCGGAAACGGGGGCCCGTTTTTTTGGTTTCTACCCCCGTTTTTTGGTTAATACCCACGGTGTCGCGCTTAAATGGGTCCCCCCGGAAACGGGGGCCCATTTTTTGGGTTTCTACCCCCGTTTTTTGGTTCCAATGCCCGGTGTCGCGCTTAAATGGGTCCCCCCGGAAACGGGGGCCCGTTTTTTGGGTTCCTACCTCCGTTTTTTGGTTCCTACCTCCGGTGTCGCGCTTAAATGGGTCCCCCCGGAAACGGGGGCCCGTTTTTTGGGTTCCTACCCCCGTTTTTTGGTTCCTACCCCCGGTGTCGCGCTTAAATGAGTCCCCCCGGAAATGGGGGACCGTTTTTTGGGTTCCTACCCCCGTTTTTTGGTTCCTACCCCCGGTGTCGCGCTTAAATGGGTCCCCCCGGAAACGGGGGCCCGTTTTTTGGGTTCCTACCCCCGTTTTTTGGTTCCTACCCCCGGTGTCGCGCTTAAATGGGTCCCCCCGGAAACGGGGGCCCGTTTTTTTGGGTTTCTACCCCCGTTTTTTGGTTCCAATGCCCGGTGTCGCGCTTAAATGGGTCCCCCCGGAAACGGGGGCCCAGTTTTTGGGTTACTACCCCCGTTTTTTGGTTCCTACACCTGGTGTCGCGCTTAAATGGGTCCCCCCGGAAACGGGGGCCCGTTTTTTGGGGTCCTACCCCGTTTTTTGGTTCCTACCCGTTTTTTGGTTCCTACCCCCGTTTTTTGGTTCCTACCCCTGGTGTCGCGCTTAAATGGGTCTCCCCGGAAACGGAGGCCCGTTTTTTGTGTTCCTACCCCCGTTTTTTGGTTCCTACCCCCGGTGTCGCGCATAAATGGGTGCCCCCGGAAACGGGGGCCCGTATTTGGGTTCCTACCCCCGTTTTTTGTTTCCTACCCCCGGTGTCGCGCTTAAATGGGTCCCCCCGGAAACAAGGGGCCCGTTTTTTGGGTTCCTACCCCCGTTTTTTGGTTCCTACCCCCGGTGTCGTGCTTAAATGGGTCCCCTGGGTAACGGGGGCCAGTTTTTTGGGTTCCTACCCCCGTTTTTTGTTTCCTACCCCCGGTGTCGCGCTTAAATGGGTCCCCCCGGAAACAAGGGGCCCGTTTTTTGGGTTCCTACCCCCGTTTTTTGGTTCCTACCCCCGGTGTCGCGCTTAAATGGGTCCCCTGGGTAACGGGAGCCAGTTTTTTGGGTTCCTACCCCTGTTTTTTGGTTCCTACCCCCGGTGTCGCGCTTAAATGGGTCCCCCCGGAAACGGGGGCCCGTTTTTTGGGTTCCTACCCCCGTTTTTTGGTTCCTAACCCCCGGTGTCGCGCTTAAATGGGTCCCCCCGGAAACGGGGGCCCGTTTTTGGGGTTTCTACCCCCGTTTTTTGGTTCCAATGCCCGGTGTCGCGCTTAAATGGGTCCCCCCGGAAACGGGGGCCCGTTTTTTGGGTTCCTACCTCCGTTTTTTGGTTCCTACCCCCGGTGTCGCGCTTAAATGGGTCACCCCGGAAACGGGTGCCCGTTTTTTGGGTTCCTACCCCCGTTTTTTGGTTCCTAACCCCCGGTGTCGCGCTTAAATGGGTCCCCCCGGAAACGGGGGCCCGTTTTTTGGGTTTCTACCCCCGTTTTTTGGTTCCAATGCCGGGTGTCGCGCTTAAATGGGTCCCCCCGGAAACGGAGGCCCGTTTTTTGGGTTCCTACCTCCGTTTTTTGGTTCCTACCTCCGGTGTCGCGCTTAAATGGGTCCCCCCGGAAACGGGGGCCCGTTTTTTGGGTTCCTACCCCCGTTTTTTGGTTCCTACCCCCGGTGTCGCGCTTAAATGGGTCCCCCCGGAAACGGGGGCCCAGTTTTTGGGTTACTACCCCCGTTTTTTGGTTCCTACACCTGGTGTCGCGCTTAAATGGGTCCCCCCGGAAACGGGGGCCAGTTTTTTGGGGTCCTACCCCGTTTTTTGGTTCCTACCCGTTTTTTGGTTCCTACCCCCGTTTTTTGGTTCCTACCCCTGGTGTCGAGCTTAAATGGGTCCCCCCGGAAACGGGGGCCCGATTTTTGTGTTCCTACCCCCGTTTTTTGGTTCCTACGTCCGGTGTCGCGCTTAACTGGGTGCCCCCGGAAACGGGGGCCCGTATTTGGGTTCCTACCCCCGTTTTTTGTTTCCTACCCCCGGTGCCGCGCTTAAATGGGTCCAACCGGGAACGGGGGCCCGTTTTATTGGTTTCTACCCTGTTTTTTGGTTCCTACCCCCGGTGTCGCGCTTAAATGGGTCCCCCCGGAAACGGGGGCCCGTTTTTTGGGTTCCTACCCCCGTTTTTTGGTTTCTACCCCCGGTGAGCGCTTAAATGGGTCCCCCTGGAAACGGGGGCCCGTTTTTTTGGTTCCTACCCCCGTTTTTTGGTTCCTACCCCCGGTGTCGCGCTTAAATGGGTCCCCCCGGAAACAGGGGCCCGTTTTTTGGGTTCCTGCCCCCGTTTTTTGGTTCCTACCCCCGGTGAGCGCTTAAATGGGTCCCCCTGGAAACGGGGGCCCGTTCTTTGGGTTGCTACCCCTGTTTTTTGGTTCCTACCCCTGTTTTTTGGTTCCTACCCCCGTTTTTTGGTTCCTACCCCTGGTGTCGCGCTTAAATGGGTCCCCCCGGAAACGGGGGCCCATTTTTTGGGTTCCTACCCCCGTTTTTTGGTTCCTACCCCCGGTGTCGCGCTTAAATGGGTGCCCCCGGAAACGGGGGCCCGTATTTGGGTTTCTACCCCCGCTTTTTGTTTCCTACCCCCGGTGTCGCGCTTAAATGGGTCCCCCCGGAAACGGGGGCCCGTTTTTTTGGTTTCTACCCCCGTTTTTTGGTTCCTACACCTGGTGTCGCGCTTAAATGGGTCCCCCCGGAAACGGGGGCCCGTTTTTTGGGTTCCTACCCCCGTTTTTTGGTTCCTACCCCTGGTGTCGCGCTTAAATGGGTCCCCCCGGAAACGGGTGCCCGTTTTCTGGGTTCCTACCCCCGTTTTTTGGTTCCTACCCCCGGTGTCGCGCTTAAATGGGTCCCCCCGGTAACGGGGGCCCGTTTTTTGGGTTCCTACCCCCGTTTTTTGGTTCCTACCCCCGGTGTCGCGCTTAAATGGGTCCCCTGGGTAACGGGGGCCCGTTTTTTGGGTTCCTACCCCCGTTTTTTGGTTCCTACCCCCGGTGTCGCGCTTAAATGGGTCCCCCCGGAAACGGGTGCCCGTTTTTTGGGTTCCTACCCCCGTTTTTTGGTTCCTACCCCCGGTGTCGCGCTTAAATGGGTCCCCCCGGAAACGGGGGCCCGTTTTTTGGGTTCCTACCCCCGTTTTTTGGTTCCTACCCCCGGTGTCGCGCTTAAATGGGTCCCCTGGGTAACGGGGGCCAGTTTTTTGGATTCCTACCCCTGTTTTTTGGTTCCTACCCCCGGTTTCGCGCTTAAATGGGTCCCCCCGGAAACGGGGGCCCGTTTTTTGGGTTCCTACCCCCGTTTTTTGGTTCCTAACCCCCCGGTGTCGCGCTTAAATGGGTCCCCCCGGAAACGGGGGCCCGTTTTTTGGGTTCCTACCTCCGTTTTTTGGTTCCTACCCCCGGTGTCGCGCTTAAATGGGTCCCCCCGGAAACGGGTGCCCGTTTTTTGGGTTCCTACCCCGTTTTTTGGTTCCAATGCCCGGTGTCGCGCTTAAATGGGTCCCCCCGGAAACGGGGGCCCGTTTTTTGGGTTCCTACCTCCGTTTTTTGGTTCCTACCTCCGGTGTCGCGCTTAAATGGGTCCCCCCGGAAACGGGGGCCCGTTTTTTGGGTTCCTACCCCCGTTTTTTGGTTCCTACCCCCGGTGTCGCGCTTAAATGGGTCCCCCCGGAAACGGGGGCCCAGTTTTTGGGTTACTACCCCCGTTTTTTGGTTCCTACACCTGGTGTCGCGCTTAAATGGGTCCCCCCGGAAACGGGGGCCAGTTTTTTGGGGTCCTACCCCGTTTTTTGGTTCCTACCCGTTTTTTGGTTCCTACCCCCGTTTTTTGGTTCCTACCCCTGGGGTCGAGCTTAAATGGGTCCCCCCGGAAACGGGGGCCCGATTTTTGTGTTCCTACCCCCGTTTTTTGGTTCCTACGTCCGGTGTCGCGCTTAAATGGGTGCCCCCGGAAACGGGGGCCCGTATTTGGGTTCCTACCCCCGTTTTTTGTTTCCTACCCCCGGTGTCACGCTTAAATGGGTCCAACCGGGAACGGGGGCCCGTTTTATTGGTTTCTACCCTGTTTTTTGGTTCCTACCCCCGGTGTCGCGCTTAAATGGGTCCCCCCGGAAACGGGGGCCCGTTTTTTGGGTTCCTACCCCCGTTTTTTGGTTCCTACCCCCGGTGAGCGCTTAAATGGGTCCCCCTGGAAACGGGGGCCCGTTTTTTTGGTTCCTACCCCCGTTTTTTGGTTCCTACCCCCGGTGTCGCGCTTAAATGGGTCCCCCCGGAAACAGGGGCCCGATTTTTGGGTTCCTGCCCCCGTTTTTTGGTTCCTACCCCCGGTGAGCGCTTAAATGGGTCCCCCTGGAAACGGGGGCCCGTTCTTTGGGTTGCTACCCCTGTTTTTTGGTTCCTACCCCTGTTTTTTGGTTCCTACCCCCGTTTTTTGGTTCCTACCCCTGGTGTCGCGCTTAAATGGGTCCCCCCGGAAACGGGGGCCCATTTTTTGGGTTCCTACCCCCGTTTTTTGGTTCCTACCCCCGGTGTCGCGCTTAAATGGGTGCCCCCGGAAATGGGGGCCCGTATTTGGGTTTCTACCCCCGCTTTTTGTTTCCTACCCCCGGTGTCGCGCTTAAATGGGTCCCCCCGGAAACGGGGGCCCGTTTTTTTGGTTTCTACCCCCGTTTTTTGGTTCCTACACCTGGTGTCGCGCTTAAATGGGTCCCCCCGGAAACGGGGGCCCGTTTTTTGGGTTCCTACCCCCGTTTTTTGGTTCCTATCCCTGGTGTCGCGCTTAAATGGGTCCCCCCGGAAACGGGTGCCCGTTTTCTGGGTTCCTACCCCCGTTTTTTGGTTCCTACCCCCGGTGTCGCGCTTAAATGGGTCCCCCCGGTAACGGGGGCCCGTTTTTTGGGTTCCTACCCCCGTTTTTTGGTTTCTACCCCCGGTGTCGCGCTTAAATGGGTCCCCTGGGTAACGGGGGCCCGTTTTTTGGGTTCCTACCCCCGTTTTTTGGTTCCTACCCCCGGTGTCGCGCTTAAATGGGTCCCCCCGGAAGCGGGGGCCCGTTTTTTGGGTTCCTACCCCCGTTTTTTGGTTCCTACCCCCGGTGTCGCGCTTAAATGGGTCCCCCCGGAAACGGGTGCCCGTTTTTTGGGTTCCTACCCCCGTTTTTTGGTTCCTACCCCCGGTGTCGCGCTTAAATGGGTCCCCCCGGAAACGGGGGCCCGTTTTTTGGGTTTCTACCCCCGTTTTTTGGTTCCTACCCCCGGTGTCGCGCTTAAATGGGTCCCCCCGGAAATGGGGGCCCGTTTTTTGGGTTCCTACCCCCGTTTTTTGGTTCCTACCCCCGGTGTCGCGCTTAAATGGGTCCCCCCGGAAACGGGAGCCCAGTTTTTGGGTTACTACCCCTTTTTGGTTCCTACACCTGGTGTCGCGCTTAAATGGGTCCCCCCGGAAACGGGGGCCCGTTTTTTGGGGTCCTACCCCGTTTTCTGGTTCCTACCCGTTTTTTGGTTCCTACCCCCGTTTTTTGGTTCCTACCCCTGGTGTCGCGCTTAAATGGGTACCCCCGGAAACGGGGGCCCGTTTTTTGTGTTCCTACCCCCGTTTTTTGGTTCCTACCCCCGGTGTCGCGCTTAAATGGGTGCCCCCGGAAACGGGGGCCCGTATTTGGGTTTCTACCCCCGTTTTTTGGTTCCTACCCCCGGTGTCGCGCTTAAATGGGTCCCCCCGGAAACAAGGGGCCCGTTTTTTGGGTTCCTACCTCCGTTTTTTGGTTCCTACCTCCGGTGTCGCGCTTAAATGGGTCCCCCCGGAAACGGGGGCCCGTTTTTTGGGTTCCTACCCCCGTTTTTTGGTTCCTACCCCCGGTGTCGCGCTTAAATGAGTCCCCCCGGAAATGGGGGACCGTTTTTTGGGTTCCTACCCCCGTTTTTTGGTTCCTACCCCCGGTGTCGCGCTTAAATGGGTCCCCCCGGAAACGGGGGCCCGTTTTTTGGGTTCCTACCCCCGTTTTTTGGTTCCTACCCCCGGTGTCGCGCTTAAATGGGTCCCCCCGGAAACGGGGGCCCGTTTTTTGGGTTTCTACCCCCGTTTTTTGGTTCCAATGCCCGGTGTCGCGCTTAAATGGGTCCCCCCGGAAAAGGGGGCAGGTTTTTGGGTTACTACCCCCGTTTTTTGGTTCCTACACCTAGTGTCGCGCTTAAATGGGTCCCCCCGGAAACGGGGGCCCGTTTTTTGGGGTCCTACCCCGTTTTTTGTTTCCTACCCGTTTTTTGGTTCCTACCCCCGTTTTTTGGTTCCTACCCCTGGTGTCGCGCTTAAATGGGTCCCCCCGGAAACGGGGGCCCGTTTTTTGTGTTCCTACCCCCGTTTTTTGGTTCCTACCCCCGGTGTCGCGCATAAATGGGTGCCCCCGGAAACAGGGGCCCGTATTTGGGTTCCTACCCCCGTTTTTTGTTTCCTACCCCCGGTGTCGCGCTTAAATGGGTCCCCCCGGAAACGGGGGCCCGTTTTTTGGGTTCCTACTCCCGTTTTTTGTTTCCTACCCCCGGTGTCGCGCTTAAATGGGTCCCCTGGGTAACGGGGGCCAGTTTTTTGGGTTCCTACCCCCTTTTTTGGTTCCTACCCCCGGTGTCGCGCTTAAATGGGTCCCCCCGGAAACGGGGGCCCGTTTTTTGGGTGTCTACCCCCGTTTTTTGGTTCCTACCTCCGGTGTCGCGCTTAAATGGGTCCCCCCGGAAACGGGTGCCAGTTTTTTGGGTTCCTACCCCCGTTTTTTGGTTCCTAACCCCCGGTGTCGCGCTTAAATGGGTCCCCCCGGAAACGGGGGCCCGTTTTTTGGGTTTCTACCCCCGTTTTTTGGTTCCAATGCCCGGTGTCGCGCTTAAATGGGTCCCCCCGGAAACGGGGGCCCGTTTTTTGGGTTCCTACCTCCGTTTTTTGGTTCCTACCTCCGGTGTCGCGCTTAAATGGGTCCCCCCGGAAACGGGGGCCCGTTTTTTGGGTTCCTACCCCCGTTTTTTGGTTCCTACCCCCGGTGTCGCGCTTAAATGGGTCACCCCGGAAACGGGGGCCCAGTTTTTGGGTTACTACCCCCGTTTTTTGGTTCCTACACCTGGTGTCGCGCTTAAATGGGTCCCCCCGGAAACGGGGGCCAGTTTTTTGGGGTCCTACCCCGTTTTTTGGTTCCTACCCGTTTTTTGGTTCCTACCCCCGTTTTTTGGTTCCTACCCCTGGTGTCGAGCTTAAATGGGTCCCCCCGGAAACGGGGGCCCGTTTTTTGTGTTCCTACCCCCGTTTTTTGGTTCCTACGTCCGGTGTCGCGCTTAAATGGGTGCCCCCGGAAACGGGGGCCCGTATTTGGGTTCCTACCCCCGTTTTTTGTTTCCTACCCCCGGTGTCGCGCTTAAATGGGTCCAACCGGGAACGGGGGCCCGTTTTATTGGTTTCTACCCTGTTTTTTGGTTCCTACCCCCGGTGCCGCGCTTAAATGGGTCCCCCCGGAAACGGGGGCCCGTTTTTTGGGTTCCTACCCCCGTTTTTTGGTTCCTACCCCCGGTGAGCGCTTAAATGGGTCCCCCTGGAAACGGGGGCCCGTTTTTTTGGTTCCTACCCCCGTTTTTTGGTTCCTACCCCTGGTGTCGCGCTTAAATGGGTCCCCCCGGAAACAGGGGCCCGTTTTTTGGGTTCCTGCCCCCGTTTTTTGGTTCCTACCCCCGGTGAGCGCTTAAATGGGTCCCCCTGGAAACGGGGGCCCGTTCTTTGGGTTGCTACCCCTGTTTTTTGGTTCCTACCCGTTTTTTGGTTCCTACCAACGTTTTTTGGTTCCTACCCCTGGTGTCGCGCTTAAATGGGTCCCCCCGGAAACGAGGGCCCATTTTTTGGGTTCCTACTCCCGTTTTTTGGTTCCTACCCCCGGTGTCGCGCTTAAATGGGTGCCCCTGGAAACGGGGGCCCGTATTTGGGTTCCTACCCCCGTTTTTTGTTTCCTACCCCCGGTGTCGCGCTTAAATGGGTCCCCCCGGAAACGGGGGCCCGTTTTTTTGGTTTCTACCCCCGTTTTTTGGTTCCTACACCTGGTGTCGCGCTTAAATGGGTCCCCCCGGAAACGGGGGCCCGTTTTTTGGGTTCCTACCCCCGTTTTTTGGTTCCTACCCCTGGTGTCGCGCTTAAATGGGTCCCCCCGGAAACGGGTGCCCGTTTTTTGGGTTCCTACCCCCGTTTTTTGGTTCCTACCCCCGGTGTCGCGCTTAAATGGGTCCCCCCGGTAACGGGGGCCCGTTTTTTGGGTTCCTACCCCCGTTTTTTGGTTTCTACCCCCGGTGTCGCGCTTAAATGGGTCCCCTGGGTAACGGGGGCCCGTTTTTTGGGTTCCTACCCCCGTTTTTTGGTTCCTACCCCCGGTGTCGCGCTTAAATGGGTCCCCCCGGAAACGGGGGCCCGTTTTTTGGGTTCCTACCCCCGTTTTTTGGTTCCTACCCCCGGTGTCGCGCTTAAATGGGTCCCCCCGGAAACGGGTGCCCGTTCTTTGGGTTCCTACCCCCGTTTTTTGGTTCCTACCCCCGGTGTCGCGCTTAAATGGGTCCCCCCGGAAACGGGGGCCCGTTTTTTGGGTTTCTACCCCCGCTTTTTGGTTCCTACCCCCGGTGTCGCGCTTAAATGGGTCCCCCCGGAAATGGGGGCCCGTTTTTTGGGTTCCTACCCCCGTTTTTTGGTTCCTACCCCCGGTGCCGCGCTTAAATGGGTCCCCCCGGAAACGGGGGCCCAGTTTTTGGGTTACTACCCCCATTTTTTGGTTCTTACACCTGGTGTCGCGCTTAAATGGGTCCCCCCGGAAACGGGGGCCCGTTTTTTGAGGTCCTACCCCGTTTTTTGGTTCCTACCCGTTTTTTGGTTCCTACCCCCGTTTTTTGGTTCCTACCCCTGGTGTCGCGCTTAAATGGGTCCCCCCGGAAACGGGGGCCCGTTTTTTGTGTTCCTACCCCCGTTTTTTGGTTCCTACCCCCGGTGTCGCGCATAAATGGGTGCCCCCGGAAACAGGGGCCCGTATTTGGGTTCCTACCCCCGTTTTTTGTTTCCTACCCCCGGTGTCGCGCTTAAATGGGTCCCCCCGGAAACGGGGGCCCGTTTTTTGGGTTCCTACTCCCGTTTTTTGTTTCCTACCCCCGGTGTCGCGCTTAAATGGGTCCCCTGGGTAACGGGGGCCAGTTTTTTGGGTTCCTACCCCCGTTTTTTGGTTCCTACCCCCGGTGTCGCGCTTAAATGGGTCCCCCCGGAAACGGGGGCCCGTTTTTTGGGTGTCTACCCCCGTTTTTTGGTTCCTACCTCCGGTGTCGCGCTTAAATGGGTCCCCCCGGAAACGGGTGCCCGTTTTTTGGGTTCCTACCCCCGTTTTTTGGTTCCTAACCCCCGGTGTCGCGCTTAAATGGGTCCCCCCGGAAACGGGGGCCCGTTTTTTGGGTTTCTACCCCCGTTTTTTGGTTCCAATGCCCGGTGTCGCGCTTAAATGGGTCCCCCCGGAAACGGGGGCCCGTTTTTTGGGTTCCTACCTCCGTTTTTTGGTTCCTACCTCCGGTGTCGCGCTTAAATGGGTCCCCCCAGAAACGGGGGCCCGTTTTTTGGGTTCCTACCCCCGTTTTTTGGTTCCTACCCCCGGTGTCGCGCTTAAATGGGTCACCCCGGAAACGGGGGCCCAGTTTTTGGGTTACTACCCCTGTTTTTTGGTTCCTACACCTGGTGTCGCGCTTAAATGGGTCCCCCCGGAAACGGGGGCCAGTTTTTTGGGGTCCTACCCCGTTTTTTGGTTCCTACCCGTTTTTTGGTTCCTACCCCCGTTTTTTGGTTCCTACCCCTGGTGTCGAGCTTAAATGGGTCCCCCCGGAAACGGGGGCCCGTTTTTTGTGTTCCTACCCCCGTTTTTTGGTTCCTACGTCCGGTGTCGCGCTTAAATGGGTGCCCCCGGAAACGGAGGCCCGTATTTGGGTTCCTACCCCCGTTTTTTGTTTCCTACCCCCGGTGTCGCGCTTAAATGGGTCCAACCGGGAACGGGGGCCCGTTTTATTGGTTTCTACCCTGTTTTTTGGTTCCTACCCCCGGTGCCGCGCTTAAATGGGTCCCCCCGGAAACGGGGGCCCGTTTTTTGGGTTCCTACCCCCGTTTTTTGGTTCCTACCCCCGGTGAGCGCTTAAATGGGTCCCCCTGGAAACGGGGGCCCGTTTTTTTGGTTCCTACCCCCGTTTTTTGGTTCCTACCCCTGGTGTTGCGCTTAAATGGGTCCCCCCGGAAACAGGGGCCCGTTTTTTGGGTTCCTGCCCCCGTTTTTTGGTTCCTACCCCCGGTGAGCGCTTAAATGGGTCCCCCTGGAAACGGGGGCCCGTTCTTTGGGTTGCTACCCCTGTTTTTTGGTTCCTACCCGTTTTTTGGTTCCTACCAACGTTTTTTGGTTCCTACCCCTGGTGTCGCGCTTAAATGGGTCCCCCCGGAAACGAGGGCCCATTTTTTGGGTTCCTACTCCCGTTTTTTGGTTCCTACCCCCGGTGTCGCGCTTAAATGGGTGCCCCTGGAAACGGGGGCCCGTATTTGGGTTCCTACCCCCGTTTTTTGTTTCCTACCCCCGGTGTCGCGCTTAAATGGGTCCCCCCGGAAACGGGGGCCCGTTTTTTTGGTTTCTACCCCCGTTTTTTGGTTCCTACACCTGGTGTCGCGCTTAAATGGGTCCCCCCGGAAACGGGGGCCCGTTTTTTGGGTTCCTACCCCCGTTTTTTGGTTCCTACCCCTGGTGTCGCGCTTAAATGGGTCCCCCCGGAAACGGGTGCCCGTTTTTTGGGTTCCTACCCCCGTTTTTTGGTTCCTACCCCCGGTGTCGCGCTTAAATGGGTCCCCCCGGTAACGGGGGCCCGTTTTTTGGGTTCCTACCCCCGTTTTTTGGTTTCTACCCCCGGTGTCGCGCTTAAATGGGTCCCCTGGGTAACGGGGGCCCGTTTTTTGGGTTCCTACCCCTGTTTTTTGGTTCCTACCCCCGGTGTCGCGCTTAAATGGGTCCCCCCGGAAACGGGGGCCCGTTTTTTGGGTTCCTACCCCCGTTTTTTGGTTCCTACCCCCGGTGTCGCGCTTAAATGGGTCCCCCCGGAAACGGGTGCCCGTTCTTTGGGTTCCTACCCCCGTTTTTTGGTTCCTACCCCCGGTGTCGCGCTTAAATGGGTCCCCCCGGAAACGGGGGCCCGTTTTTTGGGTTTCTACCCCCGCTTTTTGGTTCCTACCCCCGGTGTCGCGCTTAAATGGGTCCCCCCGGAAATGGGGGCCCGTTTTTTGGGTTCCTACCCCCGTTTTTTGGTTCCTACCCCCGGTGCCGCGCTTAAATGGGTCCCCCCGGAAACGGGGGCCCAGTTTTTGGGTTACTACCCCCATTTTTTGGTTCCTACACCTGGTGTCGCGCTTAAATGGGTCCCCCCGGAAACGGGGGCCCGTTTTTTGAGGTCCTACCCCGTTTTTTGGTTCCTACCCGTTTTTTGGTTCCTACCCCCGTTTTTTGGTTCCTACCCCTGGTGTCGCGCTTAAATGGGTCCCCCCGGAAACGGGGGCCCGTTTTTTGTGTTCCTACCCCCGTTTTTTGGTTCCTACCCCCGGTGTCGCACTTAAATGGGTGCCCCCGGAAACGGGGGCCCGTATTTGGGTTCCTACTCCCGTTTTTTGTTTCCTACCCCCGGTGTCGCGCTTAAATGGGTCTTCCCGGAAACGGGGGCCCGTTTTATTGGTTTCTACCCCCGTTTTTTGGTTCCTACCCCCGGTGTCGCGCTTAAATGGGTCCCCCCGGAAACAAGGGGCCCGTTTTTTGGGTTCCTACCCCCGTTTTTTGGTTCCTACCCCCGGTGTCGCGCTTAAATGGGTCCCCCCGGTTTCGGGGGCCCGTTTTTTGGGTTCCTACCCCCGTTTTTTGGTTCCTACCCCCGGTGTCGCGCTTAAATGGGTCCCCTGGGTAACGGGGGCCCGTTTTTTGGGTTCCTACCCCCGTTTTTTGGTTCCTACCCCCGGTGTCGCGCTTAAATGGGTCCCCTGGGTAACGGGGGCCCGTTTTTTGGGTTCCTACCCCCGTTTTTTGGTTCCTACCCCCGGTGTCGCGCTTAAATGGGTCCCCCCGGAAACGGGGGCCCGTTTTATTGGTTTCTACCCCCGTTTTTTGGTTCCTACCCCCGGTGTCGCGCTTAAATGGGTCCCCCCGGAAACAAGGGGCCCGTTTTTTGGGTTCCTACCCCCGTTTTTTGGTTCCTACCCCCGGTGTCGCGCTTAAATGGGTCCCCGCGGTAACGGGGGCCCGTTTTTTGGGTTCCTACCCCCGTTTTTTGGTTCCTACCCCTGGTGTCGCGCTTAAATGGGTCCCCTGGGTAACGGGGGCCCATTTTTTGGGTTCCTACCCCCGTTTTTTGGTTCCTACCCCCGGTGTCGCGCTTAAATGGGTCCCCTGGGTAACGGGGGCCCGTTTTTAGGGTTCCTACCCCCGTTTTTTGGTTCCTAACCCCGGTGCCGCGCTTAAATGGGTCCCCCCGGAAACGGGGGCCCGTTTTTTGGGTTCCAACCCCCGTTTTTTGGTTCCTACCCCCGGTGTCGCGCTTAAATGGGTCCCCCCGGAAACGGGTGCCCTTTTTTTGGGTTCCTACCCCCGTTTTTTGGTTCCTACCCCCGGTGTCGCGCTTAAATGGGTCCCCCCGGAAACGGGGGCCCGTTTTTTGGATTTCTACCCCCGTTTTTTGGTTCCAATAACCGGTGTCGCGCTTAAATGGGTCCCCCCGGAAACGGGGGCCCGTTTTTTGGGTTCCTACCTCCGTTTTTTGGTTCCTACCTCCGGTGTCGCGCTTAAATGGGTCCCCCCGGAAACGGGGGCCCGTTTTTTTGGTTCCTACCCCCGTTTTTTGGTTCCCACCCCCAGTGACGCGCTTAAATGGGTCCCCCCGGAAACGGGGGCCCGTTTTTTTGGTTCCTACACCTGTTTTTTGGTTCCTACCCCCGGTGTCGCGCTTAAATGGGTGCCCCCGGAAACGGGGGCCCGTATTTGGGTTCCTACCCCCGTTTTTTGTTTCCTACCCCCGGTGTCGCGCTTAAATGGGTCCCCCCGGAAACGGGGGCCCGTTTTTTTGGTTTCTACCCCTGTTTTTTGGTTCCTACACCTGGTGTCGCGCTTAAATGGGTCCCCCCGGAAACGGGGGCCCGTTTTTTGGGTTCCTACCCCCGTTTTTTGGTTCCTACCCCTGGTGTCGCGCTTAAATGGGTCCCCCCGGAAACGGGTGCCCGTTTTTTGGGTTCCTACCCCCGTTTTTTGGTTCCTACCCCCGGTGTCGCGCTTAAATGGGTCCCCCCGGTAACGGGGGCCCGTTTTTTGGGTTCCTACCCCCGTTTTTTGGTTTCTACCCCCGGTGTCGCGCTTAAATGGGTCCCCTGGGTAACGGGGGCCCGTTTTTTGGGTTCCTACCCCCGTTTTTTGGTTCCTACCCCCGGTGTCGCGCTTAAATGGGTCCCCCCGGAAACGGGGGCCCGTTTTTTGGGTTCCTACCCCCGTTTTTTGGTTCCTACCCCCGGTGTCGCGCTTAAATGGGTCCCCCCGGAAACGGGTGCCCGTTTTTTGGGTTCCTACCCCCGTTTCTTGGTTCCTACCCCCGGTGTCGCGCTTAAATGGGTCCCCCCGGAAACGGGGGCCCGTTTTTTGGGGTCCTACCCCGTTTTTTGGTTCCTACCCGTTTTTTGGTTCCTACCCCCGTTTTTTGGTTCCTACCCCTGGTGTCGCGCTTAAATGGGTCCCCCCGGAAACGGGGGCCCGTTTTTTGTGTTCCTACCCCCGTTTTTTGGTTCCTACCCCCGGTGTCGCGCTTAAATGGGTGCACCCGGAAACGGGGGCCCGTATTTGGGTTCCTACCCCCGTTTTTTGTTTCCTACCCCCGGTGTCGCGCTTAAATGGGTCCCCCCGGAAACGGGGGCCCGTTTTATTGGTTTCTACCCCCGTTTTTTGGTTCCTACCCCCGGTGTCGCGCTTAAATGGGTCCCCCCGGAAACAAGGGGCCCGTTTTTTGGGTTCCTACCCCCGTTTTTTGGTTTCTACCCCCGGTGTCGCGCTTAAATGGGTCCCCCCGGTAACGGGGGCCCGTTTTTTGGGTTCCTACCCTCGTTTTTTGGTTCCTACCCCCGGTGTCGCGCTTAAATGGGTCCCCTGGGTAACGGGGGCCCGTTTTTTGGGTTCCTACCCCCGTTTTTTGGTTCCTATCCCCGGTGTCGCGCTTAAATGGGTCCCCTGGGTAACGGGGGCCCGTTTTTAGGGTTCCTACCCCCGTTTTTTGGTTCCTAACCCCGGTGCCGCGCTTAAATGGGTCCCCACGGAAACGGGGGCCCGTTTTTTGGGTTCCAACCCCCGTTTTTTGGTTCCTACCCCCGGTGTCGCGCTTAAATGTGTCCCCCGGAAACGGGGGCCCGTTTTTTGGGTTTCTACCCCCGTTTTTTGGTTCCAATGACAGGTGTCGCGCTTAAATGGGTCCCCCCGGAAACGGGGGCCCGTTTTTGGATTTCTACCCCCGTTTTTTGGTTCCTACCTCCGGTGTCGCGCTTAAATGGGTCCCCCCGGAAACGGGGGCCCGTTTTTTGGGTTTCTACCCCCGTTTTTTGGTTCCAATGACCGGTGTCGCGCTTAAATGGGTCCCCCCGGAAACGGGGGCCCAGTTTTTGGGTTACTACCTCCGTTTTTTGGTTCCTACCCCTGGTGTCGCGCTTAAATGGGTCCCCCCGGAAACGGGGGCCCGTTTTTTGGGTTTCTACCCCCGTTTTTTGGTTCCAATGCCCGGTGTCGCGCTTAAATGGGTCCCCCCGGAAACGGGGGCCCGTTTTTTGGGTTCCTACCCCCGTTTTTTGTTTCCTACCCCCGGTGTCGCGCTTAAATGGGTCCCCCCGGAAATAGGGGCCCGTTTTTTGGGTTCCTACCCCCGTTTTTTGCTTCCTACCTCCGGTGTCGCGCTTAAATGGGTCCCCCCGGAAACGGGGGCCCAGTTTTTGGGTTACTACCCCCGTTTTTTGGTTCCTACACCTGGTGTTGCGCTTAAATGGGTCCCCCCGGAAACGGGGGCCCGTTTTTTGGGGTCCTACCCCGTTTTTTGGTTCCTACCCGTTTTTTGGTTCCTACCCCCGTTTTTTGGTTCCTACCCCCGGTGTCGCGCTTAAATGGGTGCCCCCGGAAACGGGGGCCCGTATTTGGGTTCCTACCCCCGTTTTTTGTTTCCTACCCCAGGTATCGCGCTTAAATGGGTTCCCCCGGAAACGGGGGCCCGTTTTATTGGTTTCTACCCCCGTTTTTTGGTTCCTACCCCCGGTGTCGCGCTTAAATGGGTCCCCCCGGAAACAAGGGGCCCGTTTTTTGGGTTCCTACCCCCGTTTTTTGGTTCCTACCCCCGGTGTCGCGCTTAAATGGGTCCCCCCGGTAACGGGGGCCCGTTTTTTGGGTTCCTACCCCCGTTTTTTGGTTCCTACCCCCGGTGTCGCGCTTAAATGGTTCCCCTGGGTAACTGGGTCCCGTTTTTTGGGTTCCTACCCCCGTTTTTTGGTTCCTACCCCCGGTGTCGCGCTTAAATGGGTCCCCTGGGTAACGGGGGCCCGCTTTTTGGGTTCCTACCCCCGTTTTTTGGTTCCTACCCCCGGTGCCGCGCTTAAATGGGTCCCCCGGAAACAGGGGCCCGTTTTTCGGGTTCCTACCCCCGTTTTTTGGTTCCTACCCCCGGTGAGCGCTTAAATGGGTCCCCCTGGAAACGGGGGCCCGTTTTTTGGGTTCCTACCCCCGTTTTTTGGTTCCTACCCCCGGTGTCGCGCTTAAATGGGTCCCCCCGGAAACAGGGGCCCGTTTTTTGGGTTTTTGCCCCCGTTTTTTGGTTCCTACCCCCAGTGAGCGCTTAAATGGATCCCCCTGGAAACGGGGGCCCGTTTTTTGGGTTGCTACCACTGTTTTTTGGTTCCTACCCCTGTTTTTTGGTTCCTACCCCCGTTTTTTGGTTCCTACCCCTGGTGTCGCGCTTAAATGGGTCCCCCTGGAAACGGGGGCCCGTTTTTTGGGTTCCTACCTCCGTTTTTTGGTTCCTATCCCCGGGTTTCGCGCTTAAATGGGTGCCCCCGGAAACGGGGGCCCGTATTTGGGTTCCTACCCCCGTTTTTTGGTTCCTACCCCCGGTGTCGCACTTAAATGGGTCCCCCCGGAAACGGGGGCCCGTTTTTTTGGTTTCTACCCCCGTTTTTTGGTTAATACCCACGGTGTCGCGCTTAAATGGGTCCCCCCGGAAACGGGGGCCCATTTTTTGGGTTTCTACCCCCGTTTTTTGGTTCCAATGCCCGGTGTCGCGCTTAAATGGGTCCCCCCGGAAACGGGGGCCCGTTTTTTGGGTTCCTACCTCCGTTTTTTGGTTCCTACCTCCGGTGTCGCGCTTAAATGGGTCCCCCCGGAAACGGGGGCCCGTTTTTTGGGTTCCTACCCCCGTTTTTTGGTTCCTACCCCCGGTGTCGCGCTTAAATGAGTCCCCCCGGAAATGGGGGACCGTTTTTTGGGTTCCTACCCCCGTTTTTTGGTTCCTACCCCCGGTGTCGCGCTTAAATGGGTCCCCCCGGAAACGGGGGCCCGTTTTTTGGGTTCCTACCCCCGTTTTTTGGTTCCTACCCCCGGTGTCGCGCTTAAATGGGTCCCCCCGGAAACGGGGGCCCGTTTTTTTGGGTTTCTACCCCCGTTTTTTGGTTCCAATGCCCGGTGTCGCGCTTAAATGGGTCCCCCCGGAAACGGGGGCCCAGTTTTTGGGTTACTACCCCCGTTTTTTGGTTCCTACACCTGGTGTCGCGCTTAAATGGGTCCCCCCGGAAACGGGGGCCCGTTTTTTGGGGTCCTACCCCGTTTTTTGGTTCCTACCCGTTTTTTGGTTCCTACCCCCGTTTTTTGGTTCCTACCCCTGGTGTCGCGCTTAAATGGGTCTCCCCGGAAACGGGGGCCCGTTTTTTGTGTTCCTACCCCCGTTTTTTGGTTCCTACCCCCGGTGTCGCGCATAAATGGGTGTCCCCGGAAACGGGGGCCCGTATTTGGGTTCCTACCCCCGTTTTTTGTTCCCTACCCCCGGTGTCGCGCTTAAATAGGTCCCCCCGGAAACAAGGGGCCCGTTTTTTGGGTTCCTACCCCCGTTTTTTGGTTCCTACCCCCAGTGTCGTGCTTAAATGGGTCCCCTGGGTAACGGGGGCCAGTTTTTTGGGTTCCTACCCCCGTTTTTTGGTTCCTACCCCCGGTGTCGCGCTTAAATGGGTCCCCCCGGAAACAAGGGGCCCGTTTTTTGGGTTCCTACCCCCGTTTTTTGGTTCCTACCCCCGGTGTCGCGCTTAAATGGGTCCCCTTGGTAACGGGAGCCAGTTTTTTGGGTTCCTACCCCTGTTTTTTGGTTCCTACCCCCGGTGTCGCGCTTAAATGGGTCCCCCCGGAAACGGGAGCCCGTTTTTTGGGTTCCTACCCCCGTTTTTTGGTTCCTAACCCCCGGTGTCGCGCTTAAATGGGTCCCCCCGGAAACGGGGGCCCGTTTTTGGGGTTTCTACCCCCGTTTTTTGGTTCCAATGCCCGGTGTCGCGCTTAAATGGGTCCCCCCGGAAACGGGGGCCCGTTTTTTGGGTTCCTACCTCCGTTTTTTGGTTCCTACCCCCGGTGTCGCGCTTAAATGGGTCCCCCCGGAAACGGGTGCCCGTTTTTTGGGTTCCTACCCCCGTTTTTTGGTTCCTACCCCCGGTGTCGCGCTTAAATGGGTCCCCCCGGAAACGGGGGCCCAGTTTTTGGGTTACTACCCCCGTTTTTTGGTTCCTACACCTGGTGTCGCGCTTAAATGGGTCCCCCCGGAAACGGGGGCCAGTTTTTTGGGGTCCTACCCCGTTTTTTGGTTCCTACCCGTTTTTTGGTTCCTACCCCCGTTTTTTGGTTCCTACCCCTGGTGTCGAGCTTAAATGGGTCCCCCCGGAAACGGGGGCCCGATTTTTGTGTTCCTACCCCCGTTTTTTGGTTCCTACGTCCGGTGTCGCGCTTAAATGGGTGCCCCCGGAAACGGGGGCCCGTATTTGGGTTCCTACCCCCGTTTTTTGTTTCCTACCCCCGGTGTCGCACTTAAATGGGTCCAACCAGGAACGGGGGCCCGTTTTATTGGTTTCTACCCTGTTTTTTGGTTCCTACCCCCGGTGTCGCGCTTAAATGGGTCCCCCCGGAAACGGGGGCCCGTTTTTTGGGTTCCTACCCCCGTTTTTTGGTTCCTACCCCCGGTGAGCGCTTAAATGGGTCCCCCTGGAAACGGGGGCCCGTTTTTTTGGTTCCTACCCCCGTTTTTTGGTTCCTACCCCCGGTGTCGCGCTTAAATGGGTCCCCCCGGAAACGGGGGCCCGTTTTATTGGTTTCTACCCCCGTTTTTTGGTTCCTACCCCCGGTGTCGCGCTTAAATGGGTCCCCCCGGAAACAAGGGGCCCGTTTTTTGGGTTCCTACCCCCGTTTTTTGGTTCCTACCCCCGGTGTCGCGCTTAAATGGGTCCCCGCGGTAACGGGGGCCCGTTTTTTGGGTTCCTACCCCCGTTTTTTGGTTCCTACCCCCGGTGTCGCGCTTAAATGGGTCCCCTGGGTAACGGGGGCCCGTTTTTTGGGTTCCTACCCCCGTTTTTTGGTTCCTACCCCCGGTGTCGCGCTTAAATGGGTCCCCTGGGTAACGTGGGCCCGTTTTTAGGGTTCCTACCCCCGTTTTTTGGTTCCTAACCCCGGTGCCGCGCTTAAATGGGTCCCCCCGGAAACGGGGGCCCGTTTTTTGGGTTCCAACCCCCGTTTTTTGGTTCCTACCCCCGGTGTCGCGCTTAAATGGGTCCCCCCGGAAACGGGTGCCCTTTTTTTGGGTTCCTACCCCCGTTTTTTTGGTTCATACCCCCCTGTGTCGCGCTTAAATGGGTCCCCCCGGAAACGGGGGCCCGTTTTTTGGGTTCCTACCCCCGCTTTTTGGTTCCTTACCCCGCTGTCGCGCTTAAATGGGTCCCCCCGGAAACGGGGGCCAGTTTTTTTGGGTTCCTACCCCCGTTATTTGGTTCCTACCCCCGGTGTCGCGCTTAAATGGTTCCCCCCGGAAACGGGGGCCCGTTTTTTGGGTTCCTACCCCCGTTTTTTGGTTCCTACCCCCGGTGTCGCGCTTAAATGGGTCCCCCTGGAAACAGAGGCCCGTTTTTTGCGTTCCTACCCCCGTTTTTTGGTTCCTACCCCCTGTGTCGCGCTTAAATGGGTCCCCCCTGAAACGGGGGCCCGATTTTTGGGTTCCTACCCCCGTTTTTTGGTTCCTACCCCCGGTGTCGCGCTTAAATGGGTCACCCCGGAAACAGGGGCCAGTTTTTTGGGTTCCTACCCCCGTTTTTTGGTTCCTACCCCCGGTGTCGCGCTTAAATGGGTCCCCCCGGAAACGGGGACCCGTTTTTTGGGTTCCTACCCCCGGTGCCGCGCTTAAATGGGTCCCACCAGAAACGGGGGCCCGTTTTTTTGGGTTCCTACCCCCGTTTTTTTGGTTCATACCCCCCGGTGTCGCGCTTAAATGTGTCCCCCCGGAAACGGGGGCCCGTTTTTTTGGTTCCTACCCCAGTTTTTCGGTTCCTACCCCCGGTGTCGCGCTTAAATGGGTCCCCCCGGAATCGGGGGCCCGTTTTTTGGGTTCCTACCCCTGCTTTTTGGTTCCTTACCCCGCTGTCGCGCTTAAATGGGTCCCCCCGGAAACGGGGGCCAGTTTTTTGGGTTCCTACCCCCGTTATTTGGTTCCTACCCCCGGTGTCGCGCTTAAATGGGTCCCCCCGGAAACTGGGGCCCGTTTTTTGGGTTCCTACCCCGTTTTTTGGTTCCTACCCCCGGTGTCACGCTTAAATGGGTCCCCCCGGAAACGGGGGCCCGTTTTTTGGGTTCCTACCCCCGTTTTTTGGTTCCTACCCCCGGTGTCGCGCTTAAATGGGTCCCCCCGGAAACGGGGGCCCGTTTTTTGGGTTCCTACCCCCGTTTTTTGGTTCCTACCCCCGGTGTCGCACTTAAATGGGTCCCCCGGAAACGGGGGCAGGTTTTTTGGGTTCCTACCCCCGCTTTTTGGTTCCTACCCCCGGTGCCGCACTTAAATGGGTCCCCCCGGAAACCGGGGCCCGTTTTTTGGGTTCCTACCCCCGCTTTTTGGTTCCTTACCCCGGTGTCGCGCTTAAATGGGTCCCCCCGGAAACGGGGGCCCGTTTTTTTGGTTTCTACCCCCGTTTTTTGGTTCCTACACCTGGTGTCGCGCTTAAATGGGTCCCCCCGGAAACGGGGGCCCGTTTTTTGGGTTCCTACCCCCGTTTTTTGGTTCCTACCCCTGGTGTCGCGCTTAAATGGGTCCCCCCGGAAACGGGTGCCCGTTTTTTGGGTTCCTACCCCCGTTTTTTGGTTCCTACCCCCGGTGTCGCGCTTAAATGGGTCCCCCCGGTAACGGGGGCCCGTTTTTTGGGTTCCTACCCCCGTTTTTTGGTTTCTACCCCCGGTGTCGCGCTTAAATGGGTCCCCTGGGTAACGGGGGCCCGTTTTTTGGGTTCCTACCCCCGTTTTTTGGTTCCTACCCCCGGTGTCGCGCTTAAATGGGTCCCCCCGGAAACGGGGGCCCGTTTTTTGGGTTCCTACCCCCGTTTTTTGGTTCCTACCCCCGGTGTCGCGCTTAAATGGGTCCCCCCGGAAACGGGTGCCCGTTTTTTGGGTTCCTACCCCCGTTTTTTGGTTCCTACCCCCGGTGTCGCGCTTAAATGGGTCCCCCCGGAAACGGGGGCCCGTTTTTTGGGTTTCTACCCCCGTTTTTTGGTTCCTACCCCCGGTGTCGCGCTTAAATGGGTCCCACCGGAAATGGGGGCCCGTTTTTTGGGTTCCTACCCCCGTTTTTTGGTTCCTACCCCCGGAGTCGCGCTTAAATGGGTCCCCCCGGAAACGGGGGCCCAGTTTTTGGGTTACTACCCCCATTTTTTGGTTCCTACACCTGGTGTCGCGCTTAAATGGGTCCCCCCGGAAACGGGGGCCCGTTTTTTGGGGTCCTACCCCGTTTTTTGGTTCCTACCCGTTTTTTGGTTCCTACCCCCGTTTTTTGGTTCCTACCCCTGGTGTCGCGCTTAAATGGGTCCCCCCGGAAACGGGGGCCCGTTTTTTGTGTTCCTACCCCCGTTTTTTGGTTCCTACCCCCGGTGTCGCGCTTAAATGGGTGCACCCGGAAACGGGGGCCCGTATTTGGGTTCCTACCCCCGTTTTTTGTTAACTACCCCCGGTGTCGCGCTTAAATGGGTCCCCCCGGAAACGGGGGCCCGTTTTATTGGTTTCTACTCCCGCTTTTTTGGTTCCTACCCCCGGTGTCGCGCTTAAATGGGTCCCCCCGGAAACAAGGGGCCCGTTTTTTGGGTTCCTACCCCCGTTTTTTGGTTCCTACCCCCGGTGTCGCGCTTAAATGGGTCCCCCCGGTAACGGGGGCCCGTTTTTTGGGTTCCTACCCCCGTTTTTTGGTTCCTACCCCCGGTGTCGCGCTTAAATGGGTCCCCTGGGTAACGGGGGCCCGTTTTTTGGGTTCCTACCCCCGTTTTTTGGTTCCTATCCCCGGTGTCGCGCTTAAATGGGTCCCCTGGGTAACGGGGGCCCGTTTTTAGGGTTCCTACCCCCGTTTTTTGGTTCCTAACCCCGGTGCCGCGCTTAAATGGGTCCCCACGGAAACGGGGGCCCGTTTTTTGGGTTCCTACCCCCGTTTTTTGGTTCCTACCCCCGGTGTCGCGCTTAAATGGGTCCCCTGGGTAACGGGGGCCCGTTTTTTGGGTTCCTACCCCCGTTTTTTGGTTCCTATCCCCGGTGTCGCGCTTAAATGGGTCCCCTGGGTAACGGGGGCCCGTTTTTAGGGTTCCTACCCCCGTTTTTTGGTTCCTAACCCCGGTGCCGCGCTTAAATGGGTCCCCACGGAAACGGGGGCCCGTTTTTTGGGTTCCAACCCCCGTTTTTTGGTTCCTACCCCCGGTGTCGCGCTTAAATGGGTCCCCCCGGAAACGGGTGCCCTTTTTTTGGGTTCCTACCCCCGTTTTTTGGTTCCTACCCCCGGTGTCGCGCTTAAATGGGTCCCCCCGGAAACGGGGGCCCGTTTTTTGGATTTATACCCCCGTTTTTTGGTTCCAATAACCGGTGTCGCGCTTAAATGGGTCCCCCCGGAAACGGGGGCCCGTTTTTTTGGTTCTTACCCCCGTTTTTTGGTTCCTACCCCCGGTGTCGCGCTTAAATGGCTCCCCCCGGAAACGGGGGCCCTTTTTTTGGTTCCTACCCCCGTTTTTTCGTTCCTACCCCCGGTGTCGCGCTTAAATGGGTCCCCCCGGAAACAGGGGCCCGTTTTATTGGTTTCTACCCCCGTTTTTTGGTTCCTACCCCAGGTGTCGCGCTTAAATGGGTCCCCCCGGAAACAAGGGGCCCGTTTTTTGGGTTCCTACCCCCGTTTTTTGGTTCCTACCCCCGGTGTCGCGCTTAAATGGGTCCCCTGGGTAACGGGGGCCCGTTTTTTGGGTTCCTACCCCCGTTTTTTGGTTCCTACCCCCGGTGTCGCGCTTAAATGGGTCCCCCCGGAAACGGGGGCCCGTTTTATTGGTTTCTACCCCCGTTTTTTGGTTCCTACCCCCGGTGTCGCGCTTAAATGGGTCCCCCCGGTAACGGGGGCCCGTTTTTTGGGTTCCTACCCCCGTTTTTTGGTTCCTACCCCCGGTGTCGCGCTTAAATGGGTCCCCTGGGTAACGGGGGCCCGTTTTTTGGGTTCCTACCCCCGTTTTTTGGTAACTTACCCCGGTGTCGCGCTTAAATGGGTCCCCCCAGAAACGGGGCCTCGTTTTTTGGGTTCCTAGCCCCGTTTTTTGGTTCCTACCCCCGGTGTCGCGCTTAAATGGGTCCCCCTGGAAACGGGGGCCAGTCTTTTGGGTTCGTACCCCCGTTTTTTGGTTCCTACCCCCGGTGTCGCGCTTAAATGGGCCCCCCTGGAAACGGGGGCCCGTTTTTTGAATTCGTACCCCCGTTTTTTGGTTCCTACCCCCGGTGTCGCGCTTAAATGGGTCCCCCTGGAAACAGAGGCCCGTTTTTTGCGTTCTTACCCCCGTTTTTTGCTTCCTACCCCCTGTGTCGCGCTTAAATGGGTCCCCCCTGAAACGGGGGCCCGATTTTTGGGTTCCTACCCCCGTTTTTTGGTTCCTACCCCCGGTGTCGCGCTTAAATGGGTCACCCCTGAAAACGGGGGCCGGTTTTTTGGGTTCCTACCCCCGTTTTTTGGTTCCTACCCCCGGTGTCGCGCTTAAATGGGTCCCCCCGGAAACGGGGGCCCGTTTTTTGGGTTCCTACCCCCGGTGCAGCGCTTAAATGGGTCCCACCGGAAAAGGGGGCCCGTTTTTTTGGGTTCCTACCCCCGTTTTTTTGGTTCATACCCCCCTGTGTCGCGCTTAAATGGGTCCCCCCGGAAACGGGGGCCCGTTTTTTGGGTTCCTACCCCCGCTTTTTGGTTCCTTACCCCGCTGTCGCGCTTAAATGGGTCCCCCCGGAAACGGGGGCCAGTTTTTTTGGGTTCCTACCCCCGTTATTTGGTTCCTACCCCCGGTGTCGCGCTTAAATGGGTCCCCCCGGAAACGGGGGCCCGTTTTTTGGGTTCCTACCCCCGTTTTTTGGTTCCTACCCCCGGTGTCGCGCTTAAATGGGTCCCCCTGGAAACAGAGGCCCGTTTTTTGCGTTCCTACCCCCGTTTTTTGGTTCCTACCCCCTGTGTCGCGCTTAAATGGGTCCCCCCTGAAACGGGGGCCCGATTTTTGGGTTCCTACCCCCGTTTTTTGGTTCCTACCCCCGGTGTCGCGCTTAAATGGGTCACCCCGGAAACAGGGGCCAGTTTTTTGGGTTCCTACCCCCGTTTTTTGGTTCCTACCCCCGGTGTCGCGCTTAAATGGGTCCCCCGGAAACGGGGACCCGTTTTTTGGGTTCCTACCCCCGGTGCCGCGCTTAAATGGGTCCCACCAGAAACGGGGGCCCGTTTTTTTGGGTTCCTACCCCCGTTTTTTTGGTTCATACCCCCCGGTGTCGCGCTTAAATGTGTCCCCCCGGAAACGGGGGCCCGTTTTTTTGGTTCCTACCCCAGTTTTTCGGTTCCTACCCCCGGTGTCGCGCTTAAATGGGTCCCCCCGGATACGGGGGCCCGTTTTTTGGGTTCCTACCCCTGCTTTTTGGTTCCTTACCCCGCTGTCGCGCTTAAATGGGTCCCCCCGGAAACGGGGGCCAGTTTTTTGGGTTCCTACCCCCGTTATTTGGTTCCTACCCCCGGTGTCGCGCTTAAATGGGTCCCCCCGGAAACTGGGGCCCGTTTTTTGGGTTCCTACCCCGTTTTTTGGTTCCTACCCCCGGTGTCACGCTTAAATGGGTCCCCCCGGAAACGGGGGCCCGTTTTTTGGGTTCCTACCCCCGTTTTTTGGTTCCTACCCCCGGTGTCGCACTTAAATGGGTCCCCCGGAAACGGGGGCAGGTTTTTTGGGTTCCTACCCCCGCTTTTTGGTTCCTACCCCCGGTGCCGCGCTTAAATGGGTCCCCCCGGAAACCGGGGCCCGTTTTTTGGGTTCCTACCCCCGCTTTTTGGTTCCTTACCCCGGTGTCGCGCTTAAATGGGTCCCCCCGGAAACGGGGGCCCGTTTTTTTGGTTTCTACCCCCGTTTTTTGGTTCCTACACCTGGTGTCGCGCTTAAATGGGTCCCCCCGGAAACGGGGGCCCGTTTTTTGGGTTCCTACCCCCGTTTTTTGGTTCCTACCCCTGGTGTCGCGCTTAAATGGGTCCCCCCCGAAACGGGTGCCCGTTTTTTGGGTTCCTACCCCCGTTTTTTGGTTCCTACCCCCGGTGTCGCGCTTAAATGGTTCCCCCCGGTAACGGGGGCCCGTTTTTTGCGTTCCTACCCCCGTTTTTTGGTTTCTACCCCCGGTGTCGCGCTTAAATGGGTCCCCTGGGTAACGGGGGCCCGTTTTTTGGGTTCCTACCCCCGTTTTTTGGTTCCTACCCCCGGTGTCGCGCTTAAATGGGTCCCCCCGGAAACGGGGGCCCGTTTTTTGGGTTCCTACCCCCGTTTTTTGGTTCCTACCCCCGGTGTCGCGCTTAAATGGGTCCCCCCGGAAACGGGTGCCCGTTTTTTGGGTTCCTACCCCCGTTTTTTGGTTCCTACCCCCGGTGTCGCGCTTAAATGGGTCCCCCCGGAAACGGGGGCCCGTTTTTTGGGTTTCTACCCCCGTTTTTTGGTTCCTACCCCCGGTGTCGCGCTTAAATGGGTCCCACCGGAAATGGGGGCCCGTTTTTTGGGTTCCTACCCCCGTTTTTTGGTTCCTACCCCCGGAGTCGCGCTTAAATGGGTCCCCCCGGAAACGGGGGCCCAGTTTTTGGGTTACTACCCCCATTTTTTGGTTCCTACACCTGGTGTCGCGCTTAAATGGGTCCCCCCGGAAACGGGGGCCCGTTTTTTGGGGTCCTACCCCGTTTTTTGGTTCCTACCCGTTTTTTGGTTCCTACCCCCGTTTTTTGGTTCCTACCCCTGGTGTCGCGCTTAAATGGGTCCCCCCGGAAACGGGGGCCCGTTTTTTGTGTTCCTACCCCCGTTTTTTGGTTCCTACCCCCGGTGTCGCGCTTAAATGGGTGCACCCGGAAACGGGGGCCCGTATTTGGGTTCCTACCCCCGTTTTTTGTTAACTACCCCCGGTGTCGCGCTTAAATGGGTCCCCCCGGAAACGGGGGCCCGTTTTATTGGTTTCTACTCCCGCTTTTTTGGTTCCTACCCCCGGTGTCGCGCTTAAATGGGTCCCCCCGGAAACAAGGGGCCCGTTTTTTGGGTTCCTACCCCCGTTTTTTGGTTCCTACCCCCGGTGTCGCGCTTAAATGGGTCCCCCCGGTAACGGGGGCCCGTTTTTTGGGTTCCTACCCCCGTTTTTTGGTTCCTACCCCCGGTGTCGCGCTTAAATGGGTCCCCTGGGTAACGGGGGCCCATTTTTTGGGTTCCTACCCCCGTTTTTTGGTTCCTATCCCCGGTGTCGCGCTTAAATGGGTCCCCTGGGTAACGGGGGCCCGTTTTTAGGGTTCCTACCCCCGTTTTTTGGTTCCTAACCCCGGTGCCGCGCTTAAATGGGTCCCCACGGAAACGGGGGCCCGTTTTTTGGGTTCCAACCCCCGTTTTTTGGTTCCTACCCCCGGTGTCGCGCTTAAATGGGTCCCCCCGGAAACGGGTGCCCTTTTTTTGGGTTCCTACCCCCGTTTTTTGGTTCCTACCCCCGGTGTCGCGCTTAAATGGGTCCCCCCGGAAACGGGGGCCCGTTTTTTGTATTTATACCCCCGTTTTTTGGTTCCAATAACCGGTGTCGCGCTTAAATGGGTCCCCCCGGAAACGGGGGCCCGTTTTTTTGGTTCTTACCCCCGTTTTTTGGTTCCTACCCCCGGTGTCGCGCTTAAATGGCTCCCCCCGGAAACGGGGGCCCTTTTTTTGGTTCCTACCCCCGTTTTTTCGTTCCTACCCCCGGTGTCGCGCTTAAATGGGTCCCCCCGGAAACAGGGGCCCGTTTTATTGGTTTCTACCCCCGTTTTTTGGTTCCTACCCCAGGTGTCGCGCTTAAATGGGTCCCCCCGGAAACAAGGGGCCCGTTTTTTGGGTTCCTACCCCCGTTTTTTGGTTCCTACCCCCGGTGTCGCGCTTAAATGGGTCCCCTGGGTAACGGGGGCCCGTTTTTTGGGTTCCTACCCCCGTTTTTTGGTTCCTACCCCCGGTGTCACGCTTAAATGGGTCCCCCCGGAAACGGGGGCCCGTTTTATTGGTTTCTACCCCCGTTTTTTGGTTCCTACCCCCGGTGTCGCGCTTAAATGGGTCCCCCCGGTAACGGGGGCCCGTTTTTTGGGTTCCTACCCCCGTTTTTTGGTTCCTACCCCCGGTGTCGCGCTTAAATGGGTCCCCTGGGTAACGGGGGCCCGTTTTTTGGGTTCCTACCCCCGTTTTTTGGTAACTTACCCCGGTGTCGCGCTTAAATGGGTCCCCCCAGAAACGGGGCCTCGTTTTTTGGGTTCCTAGCCCCGTTTTTTGGTTCCTACCCCCGGTGTCGCGCTTAAATGGGTCCCCCTGGAAACGGGGGCCAGTCTTTTGGGTTCGTACCCCCGTTTTTTGGTTCCTACCCCCGGTGTCGCGCTTAAATGGGCCCCCCTGGAAACGGGGGCCCGTTTTTTGAATTCGTACCCCCGTTTTTTGGTTCCTACCCCCGGTGTCGCGCTTAAATGGGTCCCCCTGGAAACAGAGGCCCGTTTTTTGCGTTCTTACCCCCGTTTTTTGCTTCCTACCCCCTGTGTCGCGCTTAAATGGGTCCCCCCTGAAACGGGGGCCCGATTTTTGGGTTCCTACCCCCGTTTTTTGGTTCCTACCCCCGGTGTCGCGCTTAAATGGGTCACCCCTGAAAACGGGGGCCGGTTTTTTGGGTTCCTACCCCCGTTTTTTGGTTCCTACCCCCGGTGTCGCGCTTAAATGGGTCCCCCCGGAAACGGGGGCCCGTTTTTTGGGTTCCTACCCCCGGTGCAGCGCTTAAATGGGTCCCACCGGTAACGGGGGCCCGTTTTTTGGGTTCCTACCCCCGTTTTTTGGTTTCTACCCCCGGTGTCGCGCTTAAATGGGTCCCCTGGGTAACGGGGGCCCGTTTTTTGGGTTCCTACCCCCGTTTTTTGGTTCCTACCCCCGGTGTCGCGCTTAAATGGGTCCCCCCGGAAACGGGGGCCCGTTTTTTGGGTTCCTACCCCCGTTTTTTGGTTCCTACCCCCGGTGTCGCGCTTAAATGGGTCCCCCCGGAAACGGGTGCCCGTTTTTTGGGTTCCTACCCCCGTTTTTTGGTTCCTACCCCCGGTGTCGCGCTTAAATGGGTCCCCCCGGAAACGGGGGCCCGTTTTTTGGGTTTCTACCCCCGTTTTTTGGTTCCTACCCCCGGTGTCGCGCTTAAATGGGTCCCACCGGAAATGGGGGCCCGTTTTTTGGGTTCCTACCCCCGTTTTTTGGTTCCTACCCCCGGTGTCGCGCTTAAATGGGTCCCCCCGGAAACGGGGGCCCAGTTTTTGGGTTACTACCCCCATTTTTTGGTTCCTACACCTGGTGTCGCGCTTAAATGGGTCCCCCCGGAAACGGGGGCCCGTTTTTTGGGGTCCTACCCCGTTTTTTGGTTCCTACCCGTTTTTTGGTTCCTACCCCCGTTTTTTGGTTCCTACCCCTGGTGTCGCGCTTAAATGGGTCCCCCCGGAAACGGGGGCCCGTTTTTTGTGTTCCTACCCCCGTTTTTTGGTTCCTACCCCCGGTGTCGCGCTTAAATGGGTGCACCCGGAAACGGGGGCCCGTATTTGGGTTCCTACCCCCGTTTTTTGTTAACTACCCCCGGTGTCGCGCTTAAATGGGTCCCCCCGGAAACGGGGGCCCGTTTTATTGGTTTCTACTCCCGCTTTTTTGGTTCCTACCCCCGGTGTCGCGCTTAAATGGGTCCCCCCGGAAACAAGGGGCCCGTTTTTTGGGTTCCTACCCCCGTTTTTTGGTTCCTACCCCCGGTGTCGCGCTTAAATGGGTCCCCCCGGTAACGGGGGCCCGTTTTTTGGGTTCCTACCCCCGTTTTTTGGTTCCTACCCCCGGTGTCGCGCTTAAATGGGTCCCCTGGGTAACGGGGGCCCGTTTTTTGGGTTCCTACCCCCGTTTTTTGGTTCCTATCCCCGGTGTCGCGCTTAAATGGGTCCCCTGGGTAACGGGGGCCCGTTTTTAGGGTTCCTACCCCCGTTTTTTGGTTCCTAACCCCGGTGCCGCGCTTAAATGGGTCCCCACGGAAACGGGGGCCCGTTTTTTGGGTTCCAACCCCCGTTTTTTGGTTCCTACCCCCGGTGTCGCGCTTAAATGGGTCCCCCCGGAAACGGGTGCCCTTTTTTTGGGTTCCTACCCCCGTTTTTTGGTTCCTACCCCCGGTGTCGCGCTTAAATGGGTCCCCCCGGAAACGGGGGCCCGTTTTTTGGATTTATACCCCCGTTTTTTGGTTCCAATAACCGGTGTCGCGCTTAAATGGGTCCCCCCGGAAACGGGGGCCCGTTTTTTTGGTTCTTACCCCCGTTTTTTGGTTCCTACCCCCGGTGTCGCG
>NW_026775263.1:0-73939 GCF_030867095.1 Alligator mississippiensis | reverse complement strand
TGGTTCCTACCCCCGTTTTTTGGTTCCTACCCCAGGTGTTGCGCTTAAATGGGTCCCCCCGGAAACGGGGGCCCGTTTTTTGGGCTCCTACCCCCGTTTTTTGGTTCCTAACCCCGGTGTCGCGCTTAAATGGGTCCCCCCGGAAACGGGGGCCCGTTTTTTTGGTTCCTACCCCCATTTTTTGGTTCCTACCCCCGGTGTCGCGCTTAAATGGGTCCCCCCGGAAACGGGGGCCCGTTTTTTTGGTTCCTACCCCCGTTTTTTGGTTCCTACCCCCGGTGTCGCGCTTAAATGGGTCCCCCCGGAAACGGGGGCCCGTTTTTTTGTTTCCTACCCGTTTACTGGTTCCTACCCCCGGTGTCGCGCTTAAATGGGTCCCCCCGGAAACGGGGGCCCGTTTTTCTGGTTCCTACCCCCGTTTTTTGGTACCTAGCCCCGGTGTCACGCTTAAATGAGTCCCCCCGGAACGGGGGCCCCTTTTTTTGGTTCCTACCCCCGTTTTTTGGTTCCTACCCCCGGTGTCGCGCTTAAATGGGTCCCCCCGGAAACAGGGGCCCGTTTTTTTTGGTTCCTACCCTCGTTTTTTGGTTCCTACCCCCGGTGTCGCGATTAAATCGGTCCCCCCGGAAACGGGGGCCCGTTTTTTTGGTTCCTACCCCCGTTTTTTGGTTCCTACCCCCGGTGTCGCGCTTAAATGGGTCCCCCCGGAAACGGGGGCCCGTTTTTTTGGTTCCTACCCCCGTTTTTTGTTTCCTACCCCCGGTGTCGCGCTTAAATGGGTCCCCCCGTAAACGGGGGCCCGTTTTTTTGGTTCCTACCCCCGTTTTTTGGTTCCTACCCCCGGTGTCGCGCTTAAATGGGTCCCCCCGTAAACGGGGGCCCGTTTTTTTGGTTCCCACCCCCGTTTTTTGGTTCCTACCCCCGGTGTCGCGCTTAAATGGGTCCCCCCGGAAACGGGGGCCCGTTTTTTTGGTTCCTACCCCCGTTTTTTGGTTCCTACCCCCGGTGTCGCGCTTAAATGGGTCCCCCCGGAAACGGGGGCCCGTTTTTTTGGTTCCTACCCACGTTTTTTGGTTCCTACACCCGGTGTCGCGCTTAAATGGGTCCCCCTGGAAACGGGGGCCCGTTTTTTGGTTCCTACCCCCGGTGCCGCGCTTAAATGGGTCCCCCCGGAAACGGGGGCCCGTTTTTTTGGTTCCTACCCCCGTTTTTTGGTTCCTACCCCCGGTGTCGCGCTTAAATGGGTCCCCCCGGAAACGGGGGCCCGTTTTTTGGGCTCCTACCCCCGTTTTTTGGTTCCTAACCCCGGTGTCGCGCTTAAATGGGTCCCCCCGGAAACGGGGGCCCGTTTTTTTTGGTTCCTACCCCCATTTTTTGGTTCCTACCCCCGGTGTCGCGCTTAAATGGGTCCCCCCGGAAACGGGGGCCCGTTTTTTTGGTTCCTACCCCCGTTTTTTGGTTCCTACCCCCGGTGTCGCGCTTAAATGGGTCCCCCCGGAAACGGGGGCCCGTTTTTTTGTTTCCTACCCGTTTACTGGTTCCAACCCCCGGTGTCGCGCTTAAATGGGTCCCCCCGGAAACGGGGGCCCGTTTTTCTGGTTCCTACTCCCGTTTTTTGGTACCTAGCCCCGGTGTCACGCTTAAATGAGTCCCCCCGGAACGGGGGCCCCTTTTTTTGGTTCCTACCCCCGTTTTTTGGTTCCTACCCCCGGTGTCGCGCTTAAATGGGTCCCCCCGGAAACAGGGGCCCGTTTTTTTGGTTCCTACCCCCGTTTTTTGGTTCCTGCCCCCGGTGACGCGCTTAAATGGGTCCCCCCTGAAACGGGGGCACGTTTTTTTGGTTCCTATCCCCGTTTTTTGGTTCCTACCCCCGGTGTCGCGCTTAAATGGGTCCCCCCGGAAACAGGGGCCCGTTTTTTTGGTTCCTACCCTCGTTTTTTGGTTCCTACCCCCGGTGTCACGCTTAAATCGGTCCCCCCAGAAACGGGGGCCCGTTTTTTTGGTTCCTACCCCCGTTTTTTGGTTCCTACCCCCGGTGTCGCGCTTAAATGGGTCCCCCCGGAAACGGGGGCCCGTTTTTTTGGTTCCTACCCCCGTTTTTTGTTTCGTACTCCCGGTGTCGCGCTTAAATGGGTCCCCCTGGAAACGGGGGCCCGTTTTTTTGGTTCCTACCCCCGTTTTTTGGTTCCTAGCCCCGGTGCCACGGTTAAATGGGTCTCCCCGGAAACGGGGGCCCGTTTTTTTGGGCTCCTACCCCCGTTTTTTGGTTCCTAAACCCGGTGTCGCGCTTAAATGGGTCCCCCCGGAAACGGGGGCCCGTTTTTTTGGTTCCTACCCCCGTTTTTTGGTTCCTACCCCCGGTGTCGCGCTTAAATGGGTCCCCTTGGAAACGGGGGCCCGTTTTTTTGTTTCCTACCCGTTTACTGGTTCCTACCCCCGGTGTCGCGCTTAAATGGGTCCCCCCGGAAACGGGGGCCCGTTTTTTTGGTTCCTACCCCCGTTTTTTGGTTCCTACCCCCGGTGTCGCGCTTAAATGGGTCCCCCCGGAAACGGGGGCCCGTTTTTTTGTTTCCTACCCGTTTACTGGTTCCTACCCCCGGTGTCGCGCTTAAATGGGTCCCCCCGGAAACGGGGGCCCGTTTTTCTGGTTCCTACCCCCGTTTTTTGGTACCTAGCCCCGGTGTCACGCTTAAATGAGTCCCCCCGGAACGGGGGCCCCTTTTTTTGGTTCCTACCCCCGTTTTTTGGTTCCTACCCCCGGTGTCGCGCTTAAATGGGTCCCCCCGGAAACAGGGGCCCGTTTTTTTGGTTCCTACCCTCGTTTTTTGGTTCCTACCCCCGGTGTCGCGCTTAAATCGGTCCCCCCGGAAACGGGGGCCCGTTTTTTTGGTTCCTACCCCCGTTTTTTGGTTCCTACCCCCGGTGTCGCGCTTAAATGGGTCCCCCCGGAAACGGGGGCCCGTTTTTTTGGTTCCTACCCCCGTTTTTTGTTTCCTACCCCCGGTGTCGCGCTTAAATGGGTCCCCCCGGAAACGGGGGCCCGTTTTTTTGGTTCCTACCCCCGTTTTTTGGTTCCTACCCCCGGTGTCGCGCTTAAATGGGTCCCCCCGTAAACGGGGGCCCGTTTTTTTGGTTCCCACCCCCGTTTTTTGGTTCCTACCCCCGGTGTCGCGCTTAAATGGGTCCCCCCGGAAACGGGGGCCCGTTTTTTTGGTTCCTACCCCCGTTTTTTGGTTCCTACCCCCGGTGTCGCGCTTAAATGGGTCCCCCCGGAAACGGGGGCCCGTTTTTTTGGTTCCTTCCCCCGTTTTTTGGTTCCTACCCCCGGTGTCGCGCTTAAATGGGTCCCCCCGGAAACAGGGGCCCGTTTTTTTGGTTCCTACCCACGTTTTTTGGTTCCTACACCCGGTGTCGCGCTTAAATCGGTCTCCCCGGAAACGGGGGCCCGTTTTTTTGGTTCCTACCCCCGTTTTTCGGTTCCTACCCCCGGTGTCGCGATTAAATGGGTCCCCCCGGAAACGGGGGGCCCGTTTTTCTGGTTCCTACCCCCGTTTTTTGGTACCTAGCCCCGGTGTCACGCTTAAATGGGTCCCCCCGGAACGGGGGCCCCTTCTTTTGGTTCCTATCCCCGTTTTTTGGTTCCTACCCCCGGTGTCGCGCTTAAATGGGTCCCCCCTGAAACGGGGGCCCGTTTTTTTAGTTCCCATCCCCGTTTTTTGGTTCCTACCCCCGGTGTCGCGCTTAAATCGGTCCCCCCGGAAACGGGGGCCTGTTTTTTTGGTTCCTACCCACGTTTTTTGGTTCCTACACCCGTTGTCGCGCTTAAATGGGCCCACCTGGAAACAGGGGCCCGTTTTTTTTGGTTCCTACCCCTGTTTTTCGGTCCCTACCCCCGGTGCCACGCTTAAATGGGTCCCCCGGAAACGGGGGCCCGTTTTTTTGTTTCCTACCCGTTTTCTGGTTCCTACCCCCGGTGTCGCGCTTAAATGGGTCCCCCCGGAAACGGGGGCCCGTTTTTCTGGTTCCTACCCCCGTTTTTTGGTACCTAGCCCCGGTGTCACGCTTAAATGGGTCCCCCCGGAACGGGGGCCCCCTTTTTTTGGTTCCTACCCCCGTTTTTTGGTTCCTACCCCCGGTGTAGCGCTTAAATGGGTCCCCCCGGAAACGGGGGCCCGTTTTTTTGGTTCCTACCCCCGTTTTTTGTTTCGTACTCCCGGTGTCGCGCTTAAATGGTTCCACCTGGAAACGGGGGCCCGTTTTTTTGGTTCCTACCCCCGTTTTTTGGTTCCTACCCCCGGTGTCGCGCTTAAATGGGTCCCCCCGGAAACGGGGGCCCGTTTTTTTGGTTCCTACCCACGTTTTTTGGTTCCTACACCCGGTGTCGCGCTTAAATCGGTCCCCCCGGAAACGGGGGCCCGTTTTTTTGGTTCCTACCCCCGTTTTTCGGTTCCTACCCCCGGTGTAGCGATTAAATGGGTCCCCCCGGAAACGGGGGCCCGTTTTTCTGGTTCCTACCCCCGTTTTTTGGTACCTAGCCCCGGTGTCACGCTTAAATGAGTCCCCCCGGAACGGGGGCCCCTTTTTTTGGTTCCTACCCCCGTTTTTTGGTTCCTACCCCCGGTGTCGCGCTTAAATGGGTCCCCCCGGAAACAGGGGACCGTTTTTCTGGTTCCTACCCCCGTTTTTTGGTACCTAGCCCCGGTGTCGCGCTTAAATGGGTCCCCCCTGAAACGGGGGCCCGTTTTTTTGGTTCCTACCCCCGTTTTTTGGTTCCTAGCCCCGGTGCCACGGTTAAATGGGTCTCCCCGGAAACGGGGGCCCGTTTTTTTGGTTCCTACCCCCGTTTTTTGGTTCCTACCCCCGGTGCCGCGGTTAAATGGGTCCCCCGGAAACGGGGGCCCGTTTTTTTTTGTTCCTTCCCCCGTTTTTTGGTTCCTACCCCCGGTGTCGCGCTTAAATGGGTCCGCCCTAAAACGGGGGCCTGTTTTTTGGGCTCCTACCCCCGTTTTTTGGTTCCTAAACCCGGTGTCGCGCTTAAATGGGTCCCCCCGGAAACGGGGGCCCGTTTTTTTGGTTCCTACCCCCGTTTTTTGGTTCCTACCCCCGGTGTCGCGCTTAAATGGGTCCCCCCGGAAACGGGGGCCCGTTTTTTTGGTTCCTACCCCTTTTTTGGTTCCTACCCCCGGTGTCGCGCTTAAATGGGTCCCCCTGGAAACAGGGGCCCATTTTTTTGGTTCCTACCCCCGTTTTTTGGTTCCTACCCCCGGTGCCGCGCTTAAATGGGTCCCACCGGAAACGGGGGCCCGTTTTTTTGTTTCCTACCCCCGTTTTTTGGTTCCTACCCCCGGTGTCGCGCTTAAATGGGTACCCCCGGAAACGGGGGCCCGTTTTTTGGGATCCTACCCCCGTTTTTTGGTTCCTAACCCTGGTGTCGCGCTTAAAAAGGTCCCCCCGGAAACGGGGGGCCCGTTTTTTTTGGTTCCTACCCCCGTTTTTCAGTTCCTACCGCCGGTGTCGCGCTTAAATGGGTCCCCCCGGAAACGGGGGCCCGTTTTTTTGGTTCCTACCCCCGTTTTTTGGTTCCTACCCCCGGTGTCACGCTTAAATGGGTCCCCCCGGAAACGGGGGCCCGTTTTTTTGGTTCCTACCCCCGTTTTTTGGTTCCTACCCCCGGTGTCGCGCTTAAATCGGTCCCCCCGGAAACAGGGGCCCGTTTTTTTGGTTCCTACCCCCGTTTTTCGGTTCCTACCCACGGTGTCGCGCTTAAATGGGTCCCCCCGGAAACGGGGGCCCGTTTTTTTGTTTCCTACCCGTTTTCTGGTTCCTACCCCCGGTGTCGCGCTTAAATGGGTCCCCCTTAAACGGGGGCCCGTTTTTTTGGTTCCTACCCCCGTTTTTTGGTTCCTACCCACGGTGTCGCGCTTAAATGGGTCCCCCCGGAAACGGGGGCCCGTTTTTTTGTTTCCTACCCACGTTTTTTGGTTCCTACCCCCGGTGTCGCGCTTAAATGGGTCCCCCTGGAAACGGGGGCCCGTTTTTTTGGTTCCTACCCCCGTTTTTTGGTTACTACCCTCGGTGTCGCGCTTAAATGGGTCCCCCCGGAAACGGGGCCCGTTTTTTTGGTTCCTACCCCCGTTTTTTTTCGTACTCCCGGTGTCGTGCTTAAATGGGTCCCCCTGGAAACGGGGGCCCGTTTTTTTGGTTCCTACCGCCGTTTTTTGGTACCTACCCCCGGTGCCACGCTTAAATGGGTCTCCCCGGAAACGGGGGCCCGTTTTTTTGGTTCCTACCACCGTTTTTTGGTTCCTACCCCCGGTGTCGCGCTTAAATGGGTCCCCCCTAAAACGGGGGCCTGTTTTTGGGCTCCTACCCCCGTTTTTTGGTTCCTAACCCCGGTGTCGCGCTTAAATGGGTCCACCCGGAAACGGGGGCCCGTTTTTTTGTTTCCTACCCCCGTTTTTTGGTTCCTACACCCGGTGTCGCGCTTAAATGGGTCCCCCTGGAAACGGGGGCCCGTTTTTTTGGTTCCTACCCCCGTTTTTTGGTTACTACCCTCGGTGTCGCGCTTAAATGGGTCCCCCCGGAAACGGGGGCCCGTTTTTTTTGGTTCCTAACCCTTTTTTGGTTCCTACCCCCGGTGTCGCGCTTAAATGGGTCCCCCTGGAAACAGGGGCCCGTTTTTTTGGTTCCTACCCCGTTTTTTTGGTTCCTACCCCCGGTGCCGCGCTTAAATGGGTCCCCCCAGAAACGGGGGCCCGTTTATTTGGTTCCTACCCCCGTTTTTTGGTTCCTACCCCCTTTCCTACCCCCGGTGTCGCGCTTAAATGGGTCCCCCCGGAAACGGGGGCCCGTTTTTTGGGCTCCTACCCCCGTTTTTTCGTTCCTAACCCCGGTGTCGCGCTTAAATGGGTCCCCCTGGAAACGGGGGCCCGTTTTTTTGGTTCCTACCCCGTTTTTTGGTTCCTACCCCCGGTGTCGCGCTTAAATGGGTCCCCCCGGAAACGGGGGCCCGTTTTTTTGGTTCCTTCCCCCGTTTTTTGGTTCCTACCCCCGGTGTCGCGCTTAAATGGGTCCCCCGGAAACAGGGGCCCTTTTTTTTGGTTCCTACCCACGTTTTTTGGTTCCTACACCCGGTGTCGCGCTTAAATCGGTCTAAACGGGGGCCCGTTTTTTTGGTTCCTACCCCCGTTTTTCGGTTCCTACCCCCGGTGACGCGATTAAATGGGTCCCCCCGGAAACGGGGGCCCGTTTTTCTGGTTCCTACCCCCATTTTTTGGTACCTAGCCCCGGTGCCGCGCTTAAATGGGTCCCCCTGGAAACAGGGGCCCGTTTTTTTGGTTCCTACCCCCGTTTTTCGGTTCCTACCCCCGGTGCCACGCTTAAATGGGTCCCCCCGGTAACGGGGGCCCGTTTTTTTGGTTCCTACCCCCGTTTTTTGTTTCGTACTCCCGGTGTCGCGCTTAAATGGGTCCCCCTGGAAACGGGGGCCCGTTTTTTTTGGTTCCTACCCCCGTTTTTTGGTTCCTACCCCCGGTGTCGCACTTAAATGGGTCCCCCCGGAAACGGGGGCCCGTTTTTCTGGTTCCTACCCCCGTTTTTTGGTTCCTACCCCCGATGTAGCGCTTAAATGGGTCCCCCCAGAAACGGGGGCCCGTTTTTTTTGGTTCCTTACCCCCGTTTTTTGGTTCCTACCCACGGTGTCGCGCTTAAATGGGTCCCCCCGGAAACGGGGGCCCGTTTTTTTGGTTCCTACCCCCGTTTTTTGGTTCCTACCCCCGGTGTCGCGCTTAAATGGGTCCCCCCGGAAACGGGGGCCCGTTTTTTTGGTTCCTATCCCCGTTTTTTGGTTCCTACCCCCGGTGTCGCGCTTAAATGGGTCCCCCCGGAAACGGGGGCCCGTTTTTTTGGTTCCTACCCTCGTTTTTTGGTTCCTACCCACGGTGTCGCGCTTAAATCGGTCCCCCCGGAAACAGGGGCCCGTTTTTTTGGTTCCTACCCCCGTTTTTTGGTTCCTAACCCCGGTGTCGCGCTTAAATGGGTCCCCCGGAAACGGGGGCCCGTTTTTTTGGTTCATACCCCTTTTTTGGTTCCTACCCCGTGTCGCGCTTAAATGGGTCCCCCTGGAAACAGGGGCCCGTTTTTTTGGTTCCTACCCCCGTTTTTTGGTTCCTACCCCCGGTGCCGCGCTTAAATGGGTCCCCCCGGAAACGGGTGCCCGTTTTTTTGGTTCCTACCCCCGTTTTTTGGTTCCTACCCCCGGTGTCGCGCTTAAATGGGTCCCCCCGGAAACGGGGGCCCGTTTTTTGGGCTCCTACCCCCGTTTTTTGGTTCCTAACCCCGGTGTCGCGCTTAAATGGGTCCCCCCGGAAACGGGGGCCCGTTTTTTTGGTTCCTACCCCCATTTTTTGGTTCCTACCCCCGGTGTCGCGCTTAAATGGGTCCCCCCGGAAACGGGGGCCCGTTTTTTTGGTTCCTACCCCCGTTTTTTGGTTCCTACCCCCGGTGTCGCGCTTAAATGGGTCCCCCCGGAAACGGGGGCCCGTTTTTTTTGTTTCCTACCCGTTTACTGGTTCCTACCCCCGGTGTCGCGCTTAAATGGGTCCCCCCGGAAACGGGGGCCCGTTTTTCTGGTTCCTACCCCGTTTTTTGGTACCTAGCCCCGGTGTCACGCTTAAATGAGTCCCCCCGGAACGGGGGCCCCTTTTTTTGGTTCCTACCCCCGTTTTTTGGTTCCTACCCCCGGTATCGCGCTTAAATGGGTCCCCCCGGAAACAGGGGCCCGTTTTTTTGGTTCCTACCCCCGTTTTTTGGTTCCTACCCCCGGTGTCGCGCTTAAATGGGTCCCCCTGAAACGGGGGCCCGTTTTTTTGGTTCCTATCCCCGTTTTTTGGTTCCTACCCCCTGTGTCGCGCTTAAATGGGTGCCCCCGGAAACAGGGGCCCGTTTTTTTGGTTCCTACCCTCGTTTTTTGGTTCCTACCCCCGGTGTCGCGCTTAAATCGGTCCCCCCGGAAACGGGGGCCCGTTTTTTTGGTTCCTACCCCCGTTTTTTGGTTCCTACCCCCGGTGTCGCGCTTAAATGGGTCCCCCCGGAAACGGGGGCCCGTTTTTTTGGTTCCTACCCCCGTTTTTTGTTTCGTACTCCCGGTGTCGCGCTTAAATGGGTCCCCCTGGAAACGGGGGCCCGTTTTTTTGGTTCCTACCCCCGTTTTTTGGTTCCTACCCCCGGTGCCACGGTTAAATGGGTCTCCCCGGAAACGGGGGCCCGTTTTTTTGGTTCTACCCCCGTTTTTTGGTTCCTACCCCCGGTGCCGCGGTTAAATGGGTCCCCCCGGAAACGGGGGCCCGTTTTTTTGGTTCCTACCCCCGTTTTTTGGTTCCTACCCCCGGTGTCGCGCTTAAATGGGTCCCCCCTAAAACGGGGGCCTGTTTTTTGGGCTCCTACCCCCGTTTTTTGGTTCCTAACCCCGGTGTCGCGCTTAAATGGGTCCCCCCGGAAACGGGGGCCCGTTTTTTTGGTTCCTACCCCCGTTTTTTGGTTCCTACCCCCGGTGTCGCGCTTAAATGGGTCCCCCCGAAACGGGGGCCCGTTTTTTTGGTTCCTACCCCTTTTTTGGTTCCTACCCCCGGTGTCGCGCTTAAATGGGTCCCCCTAGAAACAGGGGCCCATTTTTTTGGTTCCTACCCCCGTTTTTTGGTTCCTACCCCCGGTGTCGCGCTTAAATGGGTCCCACCGGAAACGGGGGCCCGTTTTTTTGTTTCCTACCCCCGTTTTTTGGTTCCTACCCCCGGTGTCGCGCTTAAATGGGTACCCCCGGAAACGGGGCCGTTTTTTGGGATCCTACCCCCGTTTTTTGGTTCCTAACCCCGGTGTCGCGCTTAAAAGGGTCCCCCCGGAAACGGGGGCCCGTTTTTTTTGGTTCCTACCCCCGTTTTTTGGTTCCTACCCCCGGTGTCGCGCTTAAATGGGTCCCCCCGGAAACGGGGGCCCGTTTTTTTGGTTCCTACCCCCGTTTTTTGGTTCCTACCCCCGGTGCCACAGTTAAATGGGTCTCCCGGAAACGGGGGCCCGTTTTTTTGGTTCCTACCCCCGTTTTTTGGTTCCTACCCCCGGTGCCGCGGTTAAATGGGTCCCCCCGGAAACGGGGGCCCGTTTTTCTGGTTCCTACCCCGTTTTTTGGTACCTAGCCCCGGTGTCACGCTTAAATGGGTCCCCCCGGAACTGGGGCCCCTTTTTTTGGTTCCTACCCCCGTTTTTTGGTTCCTACCCCCGGTGTAGCGCTTAAATGGGTCCCCCCGGAAACGGGGGCCCGTTTTTTTGGTTCCTACCCCCGTTTTTTGTTTCGTACTCCCGGTGTCGCGCTTAAATGGTTCCACCTGGAAACGGGGGCCCGTTTTTTTGGTTCCTACCCCCGTTTTTGGTTCCTACCCCCGGTGTCGCGCTTAAATGGGTCCCCCCGGAAACGGGGGCCCGTTTTTTTGGTTCCTACCCACGTTTTTTGGTTCCTACACCCGGTGTCGCGCTTAAATCGGTCCCCCGGAAACGGGGGCCCGTTTTTTTGGTTCCTACCCCCGTTTTTCGGTTCCTACCCCCGGTGTAGCGATTAAATGGGTCCCCCCGGAAACGGGGGCCCGTTTTTCTGGTTCCTACCCCCGTTTTTTGGTACCTAGCCCCGGTGTCACGCTTAAATGAGTCCCCCGGAACGGGGGCCCCTTTTTTTGGTTCCTACCCCCGTTTTTTGGTTCCTACCCCCGGTGTCGCGCTTAAATGGGTCCCCCCGGAAACGGGGGCCCGTTTTTTTGGTTCCTACCCCTTTTTTGGTTCCTACCCCCGGTGTCGCGCTTAAATGGGTCCCCCCGGAAACGGGGGCCCGTTTTTTTGGTTCCTACCCCCGTTTTTTGGTTCCTACCCCCGGTGTCGCGCTTAAATGGGTCCCCCCGGAAACGGGGGCCCGTTTTTTTGGTTCCTACCCCCGTTTTTTGGTTCCTACCCCCGGTGTCGCGCTTAAATCGGTCCCCCCGGAAACAGGGGCCCGTTTTTTTGGTTCCTACCCCCGTTTTTCGGTTCCTACCCCCGGTGTCGCGCTTAAATGGGTCCCCCCGGAAACGGGGGCCCGTTTTTTTTGTTTCCTACCCGTTTTCTGGTTCCTACCCCCGGTGTCGCGCTTAAATGGGTCCCCCTTAAACGGGGGCCCGTTTTTTTGGTTCCTACCCCCGTTTTTTGGTTCCTACCCACGGTGTCGCGCTTAAATGGGTCCCCCCGGAAACGGGGGCCCGTTTTTTTGTTTCCTACCCACGTTTTTTGGTTCCTACCCCCGGTGTCGCGCTTAAATGGGTCCCCCTGGAAACGGGGGCCCGTTTTTTTGGTTCCTACCCCCGTTTTTTGGTTACTACCCTCGGTGTCGCGCTTAAATGGGTCCCCCCGGAAACGGGGCCCGTTTTTTTGGTTCCTACCCCCGTTTTTTTTTCGTACTCCCGGTGTCGTGCTTAAATGGGTCCCCCTGGAAACGGGGGCCCGTTTTTTTGGTTCCTACCGCCGTTTTTTGGTACCTACCCCCGGTGCCACGCTTAAATGGGTCTCCCCGGAAACGGGGGCCCGTTTTTTTGGTTCCTACCACCGTTTTTTGGTTCCTACCCCCGGTGTCGCGCTTAAATGGGTCCCCCCTAAAACGGGGGCCTGTTTTTTGGGCTCCTACCCCCGTTTTTTGGTTCCTAACCCCGGTGTCGCGCTTAAATGGGTCCACCCGGAAACGGGGGCCCGTTTTTTTGTTTCCTACCCGTTTTCTGGTTCCTACCCCCGGTGTCGCGCTTAAATCAGTCCCCCTTAAACGGGGGCCCGTTTTTTTGGTTCCTACCCCCGTTTTTTGGTTCCTACCCACGGTGTCGCGCTTAAATGGGTCCCCCCGGAAACGGGGGCCCGTTTTTTTGGTTCCTACCCATGTTTTTTGGTTCCTACACCCGGTGTCGCGCTTAAATGGGTCCCCCTGGAAACGGGGGCCCGTTTTTTTGGTTCCTACCCCCGTTTTTTGGTTACTACCCTCGGTGTCGCGCCTAAATGGGTCCCCCCGGAAACGGGGGCCCGTTTTTTTGGTTCCTAACCCTTTTTTGGTTCCTACCCCCGGTGTCGCGCTTAAATGGGTCCCCCTGGAAACAGGGGCCCGTTTTTTTGGTTCCTACCCCGTTTTTTTGGTTCCTACCCCCGGTGCCGCGCTTAAATGGGTCCCCCCAGAAACGGGGGCCCGTTAATTTGGTTCCTACCCCCGTTTTTTGGTTCCTACCCCCGGTGTCGCGCTTAAATGGGTCCCCCCGGAAACGGGGGCCCGTTTTTTGGGCTCCTACCCCCGTTTTTTCGTTCCTAACACCGGTGTCGCGCTTAAATGGGTCCCCCTGGAAACGGGGGCCCGTTTTTTTGGTTCCTACCCCCGTTTTTTGGTTCCTACCCCCGGTGTCGCGCTTAAATGGGTCCCCCCGGAAACGGGGGCCCGTTTTTTTGGTTCCTTCCCCCGTTTTTTGGTTCCTACCCCCGGTGTCGCGCTTAAATGGGTCCCCCCGGAAACAGGGGCCCTTTTTTTTGGTTCCTACCCACGTTTTTTGGTTCCTACACCCGGTGTCGCGCTTAAATCGGTCCCCCCGGAAACGGGGGCCCGTTTTTTTGGTTCCTACCCCCGTTTTTCGGTTCCTACCCCCGGTGACGCGATTAAATGGGTCCCCCCGGAAACGGGGGCCCGTTTTTCTGGTTCCTACCCCCATTTTTTGGTACCTAGCCCCGGTGCCGCGCTTAAATGGGTCCCCCTGGAAACAGGGGCCCGTTTTTTTGGTTCCTACCCCCGTTTTTCGGTTCCTACCCCCGGTGCCACGCTTAAATGGGTCCCCCCGGTAACGGGGGCCCGTTTTTTTGGTTCCTACCCCCGTTTTTTGTTTCGTACTCCCGGTGTCGCGCTTAAATGGGTCCCCCTGGAAACGGGGGCCCGTTTTTTTGGTTCCTACCCCCGTTTTTTGGTTCCTACCCCCGGTGTCGCACTTAAATGGGTCCCCCCGGAAACGGGGGCCCGTTTTTCTGGTTCCTACCCCCGTTTTTTGGTTCCTACCCCCGATGTAGCGCTTAAATGGGTCCCCCCAGAAACGGGGGCCCGTTTTTTTGGTTCCTACCCCCGTTTTTTGGTTCCTACCCACGGTGTCGCGCTTAAATGGGTCCCCCCGGAAACGGGGGCCCGTTTTTTTGGTTCCTACCCCCGTTTTTTGGTTCCTACCCCCGGTGTCGCGCTTAAATGGGTCCCCCCGGAAACGGGGGCCCGTTTTTTTGGTTCCTATCCCCGTTTTTTGGTTCCTACCCCCGGTGTCGCGCTTAAATGGGTCCCCCCGGAAACGGGGGCCCGTTTTTTTGGTTCCTACCCTCGTTTTTTGGTTCCTACCCACGGTGTCGCGCTTAAATCGGTCCCCCCGGAAACAGGGGCCCGTTTTTTTGGTTCCTACCCCCGTTTTTTGGTTCCTAACCCCGGTGTCGCGCTTAAATGGGTCCCCCGGAAACGGGGGCCCGTTTTTTTTGGTTCATACCCCTTTTTTGGTTCCTACCCCCGGTGTCGCGCTTAAATGGGTCCCCCTGGAAACAGGGGCCCGTTTTTTTGGTTCCTACCCCCGTTTTTTGGTTCCTACCCCCGGTGCCGCGCTTAAATGGGTCCCCCCGGAAACGGGTGCCCGTTTTTTTGGTTCCTACCCCCGTTTTTTGGTTCCTACCCCCGGTGTCGCGCTTAAATGGGTCCCCCCGGAAACGGGGGCCCGTTTTTTGGGCTCCTACCCCCGTTTTTTGGTTCCTAACCCCGGTGTCGCGCTTAAATGGGTCCCCCCGGAAACGGGGGCCCGTTTTTTTGGTTCCTACCCCCATTTTTTGGTTCCTACCCCCGGTGTCGCGCTTAAATGGGTCCCCCCGGAAACGGGGGCCCGTTTTTTTGGTTCCTACCCCCGTTTTTTGGTTCCTACCCCCGGTGTCGCGCTTAAATGGGTCCCCCCGGAAACGGGGGCCCGTTTTTTTGTTTCCTACCCGTTTACTGGTTCCTACCCCCGGTGTCGCGCTTAAATGGGTCCCCCCGGAAACGGGGGCCCGTTTTTCTGGTTCCTACCCCCGTTTTTTGGTACCTAGCCCCGGTGTCACGCTTAAATGAGTCCCCCCGGAACGGGGGCCCCTTTTTTTGGTTCCTACCCCCGTTTTTTGGTTCCTACCCCCGGTATCGCGCTTAAATGGGTCCCCCCGGAAACAGGGGCCCGTTTTTTTGGTTCCTACCCCCGTTTTTTGGTTCCTACCCCCGGTGTCGCGCTTAAATGGGTCCCCCCTGAAACGGGGGCCCGTTTTTTTGGTTCCTATCCCCGTTTTTTGGTTCCTACCCCCTGTGTCGCGCTTAAATGGGTGCCCCCGGAAACAGGGGCCCGTTTTTTTGGTTCCTACCCTCGTTTTTTGGTTCCTACCCCCGGTGTCGCGCTTAAATCGGTCCCCCCGGAAACGGGGGCCCGTTTTTTTGGTTCCTACCCCCGTTTTTTGGTTCCTACCCCCGGTGTCGCGCTTAAATGGGTCCCCCCGGAAACGGGGGCCCGTTTTTTTGGTTCCTACCCCCGTTTTTTGTTTCGTACTCCCGGTGTCGCGCTTAAATGGGTCCCCCTGGAAACGGGGGCCCGTTTTTTTGGTTCCTACCCCCGTTTTTTGGTTCCTACCCCCGGTGCCACGGTTAAATGGGTCTCCCCGGAAACGGGGGCCCGTTTTTTTGGTTCCTACCCCCGTTTTTTGGTTCCTACCCCCGGTGCCGCGGTTAAATGGGTCCCCCCGGAAACGGGGGCCCGTTTTTTTGGTTCCTACCCCCGTTTTTTGGTTCCTACCCCCGGTGTCGCGCTTAAATGGGTCCCCCCTAAAACGGGGGCCTGTTTTTTGGGCTCCTACCCCCGTTTTTTGGTTCCTAACCCCGGTGTCGCGCTTAAATGGGTCCCCCCGGAAACGGGGGCCCGTTTTTTTGGTTCCTACCCCCGTTTTTTGGTTCCTACCCCCGGTGTCGCGCTTAAATGGGTCCCCCCGGAAACGGGGGCCCGTTTTTTTGGTTCCTACCCCTTTTTTGGTTCCTACCCCCGGTGTCGCGCTTAAATGGGTCCCCCTAGAAACAGGGGCCCATTTTTTTGGTTCCTACCCCCGTTTTTTGGTTCCTACCCCCGGTGTCGCGCTTAAATGGGTCCCACCGGAAACGGGGGCCCGTTTTTTTGTTTCCTACCCCCGTTTTTTGGTTCCTACCCCCGGTGTCGCGCTTAAATGGGTACCCCCGGAAACGGGGGCCCGTTTTTTGGGATCCTACCCCCGTTTTTTGGTTCCTAACCCCGGTGTCGCGCTTAAAAGGGTCCCCCCGGAAACGGGGGCCCGTTTTTTTGGTTCCTACCCCCGTTTTTTGGTTCCTACCCCCGGTGTCGCGCTTAAATGGGTCCCCCCGGAAACGGGGGCCCGTTTTTTTGGTTCCTACCCGTTTTCTGGTTCCTACCCCCGGTGTCGCGCTTAAATGGGTCCCCCTTAAACGGGGACCCGTTTTTTTGGTTCCTACCCCCGTTTTTTGGTTCCTACCCCCGGTGCCACAGTTAAATGGGTCTCCCCGGAAACGGGGGCCCGTTTTTTTTTGGTTCTACCCCCGTTTTTTGGTTCCTACCCCCGGTGCCGCGGTTAAATGGGTCCCCCGGAAACGGGGGCCCGTTTTTTGTTTCCTACCCGTTTTCTGGTTCCTACCCCCGGTGTCGCACTTAAATGGGTCCCCCGGAAACGGGGGCCCGTTTTTCTGGTTCCTACCCCGTTTTTTGGTACCTAGCCCCGGTGTCATGCTTAAATGGGTCCCCCGGAACGGGGGCCCCTTTTTTTGGTTCCTACCCCCGTTTTTTGGTTCCTACCCCCGATGTAGCGCTTAAATGGGTCCCCCCGGAAACGGGGGCCCGTTTTTCTGGTTCCTACCCCCGTTTTTTGGTACCTAGCCCCGGTGCCGCGCTTAAATGGGTCCCCCTGGAAACAGGGGCCCGTTTTTTTGGTTCCTACCCCCGTTTTTCGGTTCCTACCCCCGGTGCCCCGCTTAAATGGGTCCCCCCGGTAACGGGGGCCCGTTTTTTTGTTTCCTACCCGTTTTCTGGTTCCTACCCCCGGTGTCGCGCTTAAATGGGTCCACCCGGAAACGGGGGCCCGTTTTTTTGGTTCCTACCCCCGTTTTTTGGTTCCTACCCCCGGTGTCGCGCTTAAATGGGTCCCCCCGGAAACGGGGGCCCGTTTTTTTTGTTTCCTACCGTTTACTGGTTCCTACCCCCGGTGTCGCGCTTAAATGGGTCCCCCCGGAAACGGGGGCCCGTTTTTTCTGGTTCCTACCCCCGTTTTTTGGTACCTAGCCCGGTGTCACGCTTAAATGAGTCCCCCCGGAACGGGGGCCCCTTTTTTTGGTTCCTACCCCCGTTTTTTGGTTCCTACCCCCGGTATCGCGCTTAAATGGGTCCCCCCGGAAACAGGGGCCCGTTTTTTTGGTTCCTACCCCCGTTTTTTGGTTCCTACCCCCGGTGTCGCGCTTAAATGGGTCCCCCCGGAAACGGGGGCGCGTTTTTTTGGTTCCTACCCCTTTTTTGGTTCCTACCCCCGGTGTCGCGCTTAAATGGGTCCCCCTAGAAACAGGGGCCCATTTTTTTGGTTCCTACCCCGTTTTTTGGTTCCTACCCCCGGTGTCGCGCTTAAATGGGTCCCACCGGAAACGGGGGCCCGTTTTTTTGTTTCCTACCCCCGTTTTTTGGTTCCTACCCCCGGTGTCGCGCTTAAATGGGTACCCCCGGAAACGGGGGCCCGTTTTTTGGGATCCTACCCCCGTTTTTTGGTTCCTAACCCCGGTGTCGCGCTTAAAAGGGTCCCCCCGAAACGGGGGCCCGTTTTTTTGGTTCCTACCCCCGTTTTTTGGTTCCTACCCCCGGTGTCGCGCTTAAATGGGTCCCCCCGGAAACGGGGGCCCGTTTTTTTGGTTCCTACCCGTTTTCTGGTTCCTACCCCCGGTGTCGCGCTTAAATGGGTCCCCCTTAAACGGGGACCCGTTTTTTTGGTTCCTACCCCCGTTTTTTGGTTCCTACCCCCGGTGCCACAGTTAAATGGGTCTCCCCGGAAACGGGGGCCCGTTTTTTTGGTTCCTACCCCCGTTTTTGGTTCCTACCCCCGGTGCCGCGGTTAAATGGGTCCCCCCGGAAACGGGGGCCCGTTTTTTTGTTTCCTACCCGTTTTCTGGTTCCTACCCCCGGTGTCGCACTTAAATGGGTCCCCCCGGAAACGGGGGCCCGTTTTTCTGGTTCCTACCCCCGTTTTTTGGTACCTAGCCCGGTGTCATGCTTAAATGGGTCCCCCCGGAACGGGGGCCCCTTTTTTTGGTTCCTACCCCCGTTTTTTGGTTCCTACCCCCGATGTAGCGCTTAAATGGTCCCCCCGGAAACGGGGGCCCGTTTTTCTGGTTCCTACCCCCGTTTTTTGGTACCTAGCCCCGGTGCCGCGCTTAAATGGGTCCCCCTGGAAACAGGGGCCTGTTTTTTTGGTTCCTACCCCCGTTTTTCGGTTCCTACCCCCGGTGCCCCGCTTAAATGGGTCCCCCGGTAACGGGGGCCCGTTTTTTTGTTTCCTACCCGTTTTCTGGTTCCTACCCCCGGTGTCGCGCTTAAATGGGTCCACCCGGAAACGGGGGCCCGTTTTTTTGGTTCCTACCCCCGTTTTTTTGGTTCCTACCCCCGGTGTCGCGCTTAAATGGGTCCCCCCGGAAACGGGGGCCCGTTTTTTTGTTTCCTACCCGTTTACTGGTTCCTACCCCCGGTGTCGCGCTTAAATGGGTCCCCCCGGGAAACGGGGGCCCGTTTTTCTGGTTCCTACCCCCGTTTTTTGGTACCTAGCCCCGGTGTCACGCTTAATGAGTCCCCCCGGAACGGGGGCCCCTTTTTTTGGTTCCTACCCCCGTTTTTTGGTTCCTACCCCCGGTATCGCGCTTAAATGGGTCCCCCCGGAAACAGGGGCCCGTTTTTTTTGGTTCCTACCCCCGTTTTTGGTTCCTACCCCCGGTGTCGCGCTTAAATGGGTCCCCCCTGAAACGGGGGCCCGTTTTTTTGGTTCCTATCCCCGTTTTTTGGTTCCTACCCCCTGTGTCGCGCTTAAATGGGTGCACCCGGAAACAGGGGCCCGTTTTTTTGGTTCCTACCCTCGTTTTTTGGTTCCTACCCCCGGTGTCGCGCTTAAATCGGTCCCCCCGGAAACGGGGGCCCGTTTTTTTGGTTCCTACCCCCGTTTTTTTGGTTCCTACCCCCGGTGTCGCGCTTAAATGGGTCCCCCCGGAAACGGGGGCCCGTTTTTTTTGGTTCCTACCCCCGTTTTTTGTTTCGTACTCCCGGTGTCGCGCTTAAATGGGTCCCCCTGGAAACGGGGGCCCGTTTTTTTGGTTCCTACCCCCGTTTTTTGGTTCCTACCCCCGGTGCCACGGTTAAATGGGTCTCCCCGGAAACGGGGGCCCGTTTTTTTGGTTCCTACCCCCGTTTTTTGGTTCCTACCCCCGGTGCCGCGGTTAAATGGGTCCCCCCGGAAACGGGGGCCCGTTTTTTTGGTTCCTACCCCCGTTTTTTGGTTCCTACCCCCGGTGTCGCGCTTAAATGGGTCCCCCCTAAAACGGGGGCCTGTTTTTTGGGCTCCTACCCCCGTTTTTTGGTTCCTAACCCCGGTGTCGCGCTTAAATGGGTCCCCCCGGAAACGGGGGCCCGTTTTTTTGGTTCCTACCCCCGTTTTTTGGTTCCTACCCCCGGTGTCGCGCTTAAATGGGTCCCCCCGGAAACGGGGGCCCGTTTTTTTGGTTCCTACCCCTTTTTTGGTTCCTACCCCCGGTGTCGCGCTTAAATGGGTCCCCCTAGAAACAGGGGCCCATTTTTTTGGTTCCTACCCCCGTTTTTTGGTTCCTACCCCCGGTGTCGCGCTTAAATGGGTCCCACCGGAAACGGGGGCCCGTTTTTTTGTTTCCTACCCCCGTTTTTTGGTTCCTACCCCCGGTGTCGCGCTTAAATGGGTACCCCCGGAAACGGGGGCCCGTTTTTTGGGATCCTACCCCCGTTTTTTGGTTCCTAACCCCGGTGTCGCGCTTAAAAGGGTCCCCCCGGAAACGGGGGCCCGTTTTTTTGGTTCCTACCCCCGTTTTTTGGTTCCTACCCCCGGTGTCGCGCTTAAATGGGTCCCCCCGGAAACGGGGGCCCGTTTTTTTGGTTCCTACCCGTTTTCTGGTTCCTACCCCCGGTGTCGCGCTTAAATGGGTCCCCCTTAAACGGGGACCCGTTTTTTTGGTTCCTACCCCGTTTTTTGGTTCCTACCCCCGGTGCCACAGTTAAATGGGTCTCCCCGGAAACGGGGGCCCGTTTTTTTGGTTCCTACCCCCGTTTTTTGGTTCCTACCCCCGGTGCCGCGGTTAAATGGGTCCCCCCGGAAACGGGGGCCCGTTTTTTTGTTTCCTACCTGGTTTCTGGTTCCTACCCCCGGTGTCGCACTTAAATGGGTCCCCCCGGAAACGGGGGCCCGTTTTTCTGGTTCCTACCCCCGTTTTTTGGTACCTAGCCCCGGTGTCATGCTTAAATGGGTCCCCCCGGAACGGGGGCCCCTTTTTTTGGTTCCTACCCCCGTTTTTTGGTTCCTACCCCCGATGTAGCGCTTAAATGGGTCCCCCCGGAAACGGGGGCCCGTTTTTCTGGTTCCTACCCCGTTTTTTGGTACCTAGCCCCGGTGCCGCGCTTAAATGGGTCCCCCTGGAAACAGGGGCCCGTTTTTTTGGTTCCTACCCCCGTTTTTCGGTTCCTACCCCCGGTGCCCCGCTTAAATGGGTCCCCCCGGTAACGGGGGGCCCGTTTTTTTGTTTCCTACCCGTTTTCTGGTTCCTACCCCCGGTGTCGCGCTTAAATGGGTCCCCCCGGAAACAGGGGCCCGTTTTTTTGGTTCCTACCCCCGTTTTTTGTTTCGTACTCCCGGTGTCGCGCTTAAATGGGTCCCCCTGGAAACGGGGCCCGTTTTTTTGGTTCCTACCCCCGTTTTTTGGTTCCTACCCCCGGTGCCACAGTTAAATGGGTCTCCCCGGAAACGGGGCCCGTTTTTTTGGTTCCTACCCCCGTTTTTTGGTTCCTACCCCCGGTGCCGCGGTTAAATGGGTCCCCCCGGAAACGGGGGCCCGTTTTTTTGTTTCCTACCCGTTTTCTGGTTCCTACCCCCGGTGTCGCACTTAAATGGGTCCCCCCGGAAACGGGGCCCGTTTTTCTGGTTCCTACCCCCGTTTTTTGGTACCTAGCCCCGTGTCATGCTTAAATGGGTCCCCCGGAACGGGGGCCCCTTTTTTGGTTCCTACCCCCGTTTTTTGGTTCTTACCCCCGATGTAGCGCTTAAATGGGTCCCCCGGAAACGGGGGCCCGTTTTTTTGGTTCCTACCCCAGTTTTTTGGTTCCTACCCACGGTGTCGCGCTTAAATGGGTCCCCCCGGAAACGGGGGCCCGTTTTTTTGGTTCCTACCCCCGTTTTTTGGTTCCTACCCCCGGTGTCGCGCTTAAATGGGTCCCCCCGGAAACGGGGGCCCGTTTTTTTGTTCCTATCCCCGTTTTTTGGTTCCTACCCCCGGTGTCGCGCTTAAATGGGTCCCCCCGGAAACGGGGGCCCGTTTTTTTGGTTCCTACCCTCGTTTTTTTGGTTCCTACCCCCGGTGCCGCGCTTAAATCGGTCCCCCCGGAAACAGGGGCCCGTTTTTTTGGTTCCTACCCCCGTTTTTTGGTTCCTAACCCCGGTGTCGCGCTTAAATGGGTCCCCCCGGAAACGGGGGCCCGTTTTTTTGGTTCCTACCCCTTTTTTGGTTCCTACCCCCGGTGTCGCGCTTAAATGGGTCCCCCTGGAAACAGGGGCCCGTTTTTTTGGTTCCTACCCCCGTTTTTTGGTTCCTACCCCCGGTGCCGCGCTTAAATGGGTCCCCCCGGAAACGGGGGCCCGTTTTTTTGGTTCCTACCCCCGTTTTTTGGTTCCTACCCCCGGTGTCGCGCTTAAATGGGTCCCCCCGGAAACGGGGGCCCGTTTTTTGGGCTCCTACCCCCGTTTTTTGGTTCCTAACCCCGGTGTCGCGCTTAAATGGGTCCCCCCGGAAACGGGGGCCCGTTTTTCTGGTTCCTACCCCCGTTTTTTGGTACCTAGCCCCGGTGTCACGCTTAAATGAGTGCCCCCGGAACGGGGGCCCCTTTTTTTGGTTCCTATCCCCGTTTTTTGGTTCCTACCCCCGGTGTCGCGCTTAAATGGGTCCCCCCGGAAACAGGGGCCCGTTTTTTGGTTCCTACCCCCGTTTTTTGGTTCCTACCCCCGGTGACGCGCTTAAATGGGTCCCCCCTGAAACGGGGGCCCGTTTTTTTGGTTCCTATCCCCGTTTTTTGGTTCCTACCCCCGGTGTCGCGCTTAAATGGGTCCCCCGGAAACAGGGGCCGTTTTTTTGGTTCCTACCCTCGTTTTTTGGTTCCTACCCCCGGTGTCGCGCTTAAATCGGTCCCCCCGGAAACGGGGGCCCGTTTTTTTGGTTCCTACCCCCGTTTTTTGGTTCCTACCCCCGGTGTCGCGCTTAAATGGGTCCCCCCGGAAACGGGGGCCCGTTTTTTTTTGGTTCCTACCCCCGTTTTTTGTTTCGTACTCCCGGTGTCGCGCTTAAATGGGTCCCCCTGGAAACGGGGGCCCGTTTTTTTGGTTCCTACCCCCGTTTTTTGGTTCCTACCCCCGGTGCCACGGTTAAATGGGTCTCCCCGGAAACGGGGGCCCGTTTTTTTGGTTCCTACCCCCGTTTTTTGGTTCCTACCCCCGGTGCCGCGGTTAAATGGGTCCCCCCGGAAACGGGGGCCCGTTTTTTTGGTTCCTACCCCCGTTTTTTGGTTCCTACCCCCGGTGTCGCGCTTAAATGGGTCCCCCCTAAAACGGGTCCTGTTTTTTTGGGCTCCTACCCCCGTTTTTTGGTTCCTAAACCCGGTGTCGCGCTTAAATGGGTCCCCCCGGAAACGGGGGCCCGTTTTTTTGGTTCCTACCCCCGTTTTTTGGTTCCTACCCCAGGTGTTGCGCTTAAATGGGTCCCCCGGAAACGGGGGCCCGTTTTTGGGCTCCTACCCCCGTTTTTTGGTTCCTAACCCCGGTGTCGCGCTTAAATGGGTCCCCCCGGAAACGGGGGCCCGTTTTTTTGGTTCCTACCCCCATTTTTTGGTTCCTACCCCCGGTGTCGCGCTTAAATGGGTCCCCCCGGAAACGGGGGCCCGTTTTTTTGGTTCCTACCCCCGTTTTTTGGTTCCTACCCCCGGTGTCGCGCTTAAATGGGTCCCCCCGGAAACGGGGGCCCGTTTTTTTGTTTCCTACCCGTTTACTGGTTCCTACCCCCGGTGTCGCGCTTAAATGGGTCCCCCCGGAAACGGGGGCCCGTTTTTCTGGTTCCTACCCCCGTTTTTGGTACCTAGCCCCGGTGTCACGCTTAAATGAGTCCCCCCGGAACGGGGGCCCCTTTTTTTGGTTCCTACCCCCATTTTTTGGTTCCTACCCCCGGTGTCGCGCTTAAATGGGTCCCCCCGGAAACAGGGGCCCGTTTTTTTGGTTCCTACCCCCGTTTTTTGGTTCCTACCCCGGTGACGCGCTTAAATGGGTCCCCCCTGAAACGGGGGCCCGTTTTTCTGGTTCCTATCCCCGTTTTTTGGTTCCTACCCCCGGTGTCGCGCTTAAATGTGTCCCCCCGGAAACAGGGGCCCGTTTTTTTTGGTTCCTACCCTCGTTTTTTGGTTCCTACCCCCGGTGTCGCGCTTAAATCGGTCCCCCCAGAAACGGGGGCCCGTTTTTTTGGTTCCTACCCCCGTTTTTTGGTTCCTACCCCCGGTGTCGCGCTTAAATGGGTCCCCCGGAAACGGGGGCCCGTTTTTTGGTTCCTACCCCGTTTTTTGTTTCGTACTCCCGGTGTCGCGCTTAAATGGGTCCCCCTGGAAACGGGGGCCCGTTTTTTTGGTTCCTACCCCGTTTTTTGGTTCCTACCCCCGGTGCCACGGTTAAATGGGTCTCCCCGGAAACGGGGGCCCGTTTTTTTGGTTCCTACCCCCGTTTTTTGGTTCCTACCCCCGGTGCCGCGGTTAAATGGGTCCCCCCGGAAACGGGGGCCCGTTTTTTTGGTTCCTACCCCCGTTTTTTGGTTCCTACCCCCGGTGTCGCGCTTAAATGGGTCCCCCCTAAAACGGGGGCCTGTTTTTTGGGCTCCTACTCCCGTTTTTTGGTTCCTAAACCCGGTGTCGCGCTTAAATGGGTCCCCCCGGAAACGGGGGCCCGTTTTTTTGGTTCCTACCCCCGTTTTTTGGTTCCTACCCCAGGTGTTGCGCTTAAATGGGTCCCCCCGGAAACGGGGGCCCGTTTTTTGGGCTCCTACCCCCGTTTTTTGGTTCCTAACCCCGGTGTCGCGCTTAAATGGGTCCCCCCGGAAACGGGGGCCCGTTTTTTTTGGTTCCTACCCCCATTTTTTGGTTCCTACCCCCGGTGTCGCGCTTAAATGGGTCCCCCCGGAAACGGGGGCCCGTTTTTTTGGTTCCTACCCCCGTTTTTTGGTTCCTACCCCCGGTGTCGCGCTTAAATGGGTCCCCCCGGAAACGGGGGCCCGTTTTTTTGTTTCCTACCCGTTTACTGGTTCCTACCCCCGGTGTCGCGCTTAAATGGGTCCCCCCGGAAACTGGGGCCCGTTTTTCTGGTTCCTACCCCCGTTTTTTGGTACCTAGCCCCGGTGTCACGCTTAAATGAGTCCCCCCGGAACGGGGGCCCCTTTTTTTGGTTCCTACCCCCGTTTTTTGGTTCCTACCCCCGGTGTCGCGCTTAAATGGGTCCCCCCGGAAACAGGGGCCCGTTTTTTTGGTTCCTACCCTCGTTTTTTGGTTCCTACCCCCGGTGTCGCGCTTAAATCGGTCCCCCCGGAAACGGGGGCCCGTTTTTTTTGTTTCCTACCCACGTTTTTTGGTTCCTACCCCCGGTGTCGCGCTTAAATGGGTCCCCCTGGAAACGGGGGCCCGTTTTTTTTTGTTCCTACCCCCGTTTTTTGGTTCCTACCCCCGGTGTCGCGCTTAAATGGGTCCGCCCTAAAACGGGGGCCTGTTTTTTGGGCTCCTACCCCCGTTTTTTGGTTCCTAAACCCGGTGTCGCGCTTAAATAGGTCCCCCCGGAAACGGGGGCCCGTTTTTTTGGTTCCTACCCCCGTTTTTTGGTTCCTACCCCCGGTGTCGCGCTTAAATGGGTCCCCCCGGAAACGGGGGCCCGTTTTTTTGGTTCCTACCCCTTTTTTGGTTCCTACCCCCGGTGTCGCGCTTAAATGGGTCCCCCTGGAAACAGGGGCCCATTTTTTTGGTTCCTACCCCGGTTTTTTGGTTCCTACCCCCGGTGCCGCGCTTAAATGGGTCCCACCGGAAACGGGGGCCCGTTTTTTTGTTTCCTACCCCCGTTTTTTGGTTCCTACCCCCGGTGTCGCGCTTAAATGGGTACCCCCGGAAACGGGGGCCCGTTTTTTGGGATCCTACCCCCGTTTTTTGGTTCCTAACCCTGGTGTCGCGCTTAAAAAGGTCCCCCCGGAAACGGGGGCCCGTTTTTTTGGTTCCTACCCCCGTTTTTCAGTTCCTACCGCCGGTGTCGCGCTTAAATGGGTCCCCCCGGAAACGGGGGCCCGTTTTTTTGGTTCCTACCCCCGTTTTTTGGTTCCTACCCCCGGTGTCGCGCTTAAATGGGTCCCCCCGGAAACGGGGGCCCGTTTTTTTGGTTCCTACCCCCGTTTTTTGGTTCCTACCCCCGGTGTCGCGCTTAAATCGGTCCCCCCGGAAACAGGGGCCCGTTTTTTTGGTTCCTACCCCCGTTTTTCGGTTCCTACCCCCGGTGTCGCGCGTAAATGGGTCCCCCCGGAAACAGGGGCCCGTTTTTTTGTTTCCTACCCGTTTTCTGGTTCCTACCCCCGGTGTCGCGCTTAAATGGGTCCCCCTTAAACGGGGGCCCGTTTTTTTGGTTCCTACCCCCGTTTTTTGGTTCCTACCCACGGTGTCGCGCTTAAATGGGTCCCCCCGGAAACGGGGGCCCGTTTTTTTGTTTCCTACCCACGTTTTTTGGTTCCTACCCCCGGTGTCGCGCTTAAATGGGTCCCCCTGGAAACGGGGGCCCGTTTTTTTGGTTCCTACCCCCGTTTTTTGGTTACTACCCTCGGTGTCGCGCTTAAATGGGTCCCCCCGGAAACGGGGGCCCGTTTTTTTGGTTCCTACCCCCGTTTTTTTTTCGTACTCCCGGTGTCGTGCTTAAATGGGTCCCCCTGGAAACGGGGGCCCGTTTTTTTGGTTCCTACCCCCGTTTTTTGGTACCTACCCCCGGTGCCACGCTTAAATGGGTCTCCCCGGAAACGGGGGCCCGTTTTTTTGGTTCCTACCACCGTTTTTTGGTTCCTACCCCCGGTGTCGCGCTTAAATGGGTCCCCCCTAAAACGGGGGCCTGTTTTTTGGGCTCCTACCCCCGTTTTTTGGTACCTAGCCCCGGTGTCACGCTTAAATGAGTGCCCCCGGAACGGGGGCCCCTTTTTTTGGTTCCTATCCCCGTTTTTTGGTTCCTACCCCCGGTGTCGCGCTTAAATGGGTCCCCCCGGAAACAGGGGCCCGTTTTTTTGGTTCCTACCCCCGTTTTTTGGTTCCTACCCCCGGTGACGCGCTTAAATGGGTCCCCCCTGAAACGGGGGCCCGTTTTTTTGGTTCCTATCCCCGTTTTTTGGTTCCTACCCCCGGTGTCGCGCTTAAATGGGTCCCCCCGGAAACAGGGGCCCGTTTTTTTGGTTCCTACCCTCGTTTTTTGGTTCCTACCCCCGGTGTCGCGCTTAAATCGGTCCCCCCGGAAACGGGGGCCCGTTTTTTTGGTTCCTACCCCCGTTTTTTGGTTCCTACCCCCGGTGTCGCGCTTAAATGGGTCCCCCCGGAAACGGGGGCCCGTTTTTTTTGGTTCCTACCCCCGTTTTTTGTTTCGTACTCCCGGTGTCGCGCTTAAATGGGTCCCCCTGGAAACGGGGGCCCGTTTTTTTGGTTCCTACCCCCGTTTTTTGGTTCCTACCCCCGTGCCACGGTTAAATGGGTCTCCCCGGAAACGGGGGCCCGTTTTTTTGGTTCCTACCCCCGTTTTTTGGTTCCTACCCCCGGTGCCGCGGTTAAATGGGTCCCCCCGGAAACGGGGGCCCGTTTTTTTGGTTCCTACCCCCGTTTTTTGGTTCCTACCCCCGGTGTCGCGCTTAAATGGGTCCCCCCTAAAACGGGTCCTGTTTTTTGGGCTCCTACCCCCGTTTTTTGGTTCCTAAACCCGGTGTCGCGCTTAAATGGGTCCCCCCGGAAACGGGGGCCCGTTTTTTTGGTTCCTACCCCCGTTTTTTGGTTCCTACCCCAGGTGTTGCGCTTAAATGGGTCCCCCCGGAAACGGGGGCCCGTTTTTTGGGCTCCTACCCCCGTTTTTTGGTTCCTAACCCCGGTGTCGCGCTTAAATGGGTCCCCCCGGAAACGGGGGCCCGTTTTTTTGGTTCCTACCCCCATTTTTTGGTTCCTACCCCCGGTGTCGCGCTTAAATGGGTCCCCCCGGAAACGGGGGCCCGTTTTTTTGGTTCCTACCCCCGTTTTTTGGTTCCTACCCCCGGTGTCGCGCTTAAATGGGTCCCCCCGGAAACGGGGGCCCGTTTTTTTGTTTCCTACCCGTTTACTGGTTCCTACCCCCGGTGTCGCGCTTAAATGGGTCCCCCCGGAAACGGGGGCCCGTTTTTCTGGTTCCTACCCCCGTTTTTTGGTACCTAGCCCCGGTGTCACGCTTAAATGAGTCCCCCCGGAACGGGGGCCCCTTTTTTTGGTTCCTACCCCCGTTTTTTGGTTCCTACCCCCGGTGTCGCGCTTAAATGGGTCCCCCCGGAAACAGGGGCCCGTTTTTTTGGTTCCTACCCCCGTTTTTTGGTTCCTACCCCCGGTGACGCGCTTAAATGGGTCCCCCCTGAAACGGGGGCCCGTTTTTCTGGTTCCTATCCCCGTTTTTTGGTTCCTACCCCCGGTGTCGCGCTTAAATGTGTCCCCCCGGAAACAGGGGCCCGTTTTTTTGGTTCCTACCCTCGTTTTTTGGTTCCTACCCCCGGTGTCGCGCTTAAATCGGTCCCCCCAGAAACGGGGGCCCGTTTTTTTGGTTCCTACCCCCGTTTTTTGGTTCCTACCCCCGGTGTCGCGCTTAAATGGGTCCCCCCGGAAACGGGGGCCCGTTTTTTTGGTTCCTACCCCCGTTTTTTGTTTCGTACTCCCGGTGTCGCGCTTAAATGGGTCCCCCTGGAAACGGGGGCCCGTTTTTTTTGGTTCCTACCCCCGTTTTTTGGTTCCTACCCCCGGTGCCACGGTTAAATGGGTCTCCCCGGAAACGGGGGCCCGTTTTTTTGGTTCCTACCCCCGTTTTTTGGTTCCTACCCCCGGTGCCGCGGTTAAATGGGTCCCCCCGGAAACGGGGGCCCGTTTTTTTGGTTCCTACCCCCGTTTTTTGGTTCCTACCCCCGGTGTCGCGCTTAAATGGGTCCCCCCTAAAACGGGGGCCTGTTTTTTGGGCTCCTACCCCCGTTTTTTGGTTCCTAAACCCGGTGTCGCGCTTAAATGGGTCCCCCCGGAAACGGGGGCCCGTTTTTTTGGTTCCTACCCCCGTTTTTTGGTTCCTACCCCAGGTGTTGCGCTTAAATGGGTCCCCCCGGAAACGGGGGCCCGTTTTTTGGGCTCCTACCCCCGTTTTTTGGTTCCTAACCCCGGTGTCGCGCTTAAATGGGTCCCCCCGGAAACGGGGGCCCGTTTTTTTTGGTTCCTACCCCCATTTTTTGGTTCCTACCCCCGGTGTCGCGCTTAAATGGGTCCCCCCGGAAACGGGGGCCCGTTTTTTTTGGTTCCTACCCCCGTTTTTTGGTTCCTACCCCCGGTGTCGCGCTTAAATGGGTCCCCCCGGAAACGGGGGCCCGTTTTTTTGTTTCCTACCCGTTTACTGGTTCCTACCCCCGGTGTCGCGCTTAAATGGGTCCCCCCGGAAACTGGGGCCCGTTTTTCTGGTTCCTACCCCCGTTTTTTGGTACCTAGCCCCGGTGTCACGCTTAAATGAGTCCCCCCGGAACGGGGGCCCCTTTTTTTGGTTCCTACCCCCGTTTTTTGGTTCCTACCCCCGGTGTCGCGCTTAAATGGGTCCCCCCGGAAACAGGGGCCCGTTTTTTTGGTTCCTACCCTCGTTTTTTGGTTCCTACCCCCGGTGTCGCGCTTAAATCGGTCCCCCCGGAAACGGGGGCCCGTTTTTTTGTTTCCTACCCACGTTTTTTGGTTCCTACCCCCGGTGTCGCGCTTAAATGGGTCCCCCTGGAAACGGGGGCCCGTTTTTTTTTGTTCCTACCCCCGTTTTTTGGTTCCTACCCCCGGTGTCGCGCTTAAATGGGTCCGCCCTAAAACGGGGGCCTGTTTTTTGGGCTCCTACCCCCGTTTTTTGGTTCCTAAACCCGGTGTCGCGCTTAAATAGGTCCCCCCGGAAACGGGGGCCCGTTTTTTTGGTTCCTACCCCCGTTTTTTGGTTCCTACCCCCGGTGTCGCGCTTAAATGGGTCCCCCCGGAAACGGGGGCCCGTTTTTTTGGTTCCTACCCCTTTTTTGGTTCCTACCCCCGGTGTCGCGCTTAAATGGGTCCCCCTGGAAACAGGGGCCCATTTTTTTGGTTCCTACCCCGGTTTTTTGGTTCCTACCCCCGGTGCCGCGCTTAAATGGGTCCCACCGGAAACGGGGGCCCGTTTTTTTTGTTTCCTACCCCCGTTTTTTGGTTCCTACCCCCGGTGTCGCGCTTAAATGGGTACCCCCGGAAACGGGGGCCCGTTTTTTGGGATCCTACCCCCGTTTTTTGGTTCCTAACCCTGGTGTCGCGCTTAAAAAGGTCCCCCCGGAAACGGGGGCCCGTTTTTTTGGTTCCTACCCCCGTTTTTCAGTTCCTACCGCCGGTGTCGCGCTTAAATGGGTCCCCCCGGAAACGGGGGCCCGTTTTTTTGGTTCCTACCCCCGTTTTTTGGTTCCTACCCCCGGTGTCGCGCTTAAATGGGTCCCCCCGGAAACGGGGGCCCGTTTTTTTGGTTCCTACCCCCGTTTTTTGGTTCCTACCCCCGGTGTCGCGCTTAAATCGGTCCCCCCGGAAACAGGGGCCCGTTTTTTTGGTTCCTACCCCCGTTTTTCGGTTCCTACCCCCGGTGTCGCGCGTAAATGGGTCCCCCCGGAAACAGGGGCCCGTTTTTTTGTTTCCTACCCGTTTTCTGGTTCCTACCCCCGGTGTCGCGCTTAAATGGGTCCCCCTTAAACGGGGGCCCGTTTTTTTGGTTCCTACCCCCGTTTTTTGGTTCCTACCCACGGTGTCGCGCTTAAATGGGTCCCCCCGGAAACGGGGGCCCGTTTTTTTTGTTTCCTACCCACGTTTTTTGGTTCCTACCCCCGGTGTCGCGCTTAAATGGGTCCCCCTGGAAACGGGGGCCCGTTTTTTTGGTTCCTACCCCCGTTTTTTGGTTACTACCCTCGGTGTCGCGCTTAAATGGGTCCCCCCGGAAACGGGGGCCCGTTTTTTTGGTTCCTACCCCCGTTTTTTTTTCGTACTCCCGGTGTCGTGCTTAAATGGGTCCCCCTGGAAACGGGGGCCCGTTTTTTTGGTTCCTACCCCCGTTTTTTGGTACCTACCCCCGGTGCCACGCTTAAATGGGTCTCCCCGGAAACGGGGGCCCGTTTTTTTGGTTCCTACCACCGTTTTTTGGTTCCTACCCCCGGTGTCGCGCTTAAATGGGTCCCCCCTAAAACGGGGGCCTGTTTTTTGGGCTCCTACCCCCGTTTTTTGGTTCCTAACCCCGGTGTCGCGCTTAAATGGGTCCACCCGGAAACGGGGGCCCGTTTTTTTGTTTCCTACCCGTTTTCTGGTTCCTACCCCCGGTGTCGCGCTTAAATGGGTCCCCCTTAAACGGGGGCCCGTTTTTTTGGTTCCTACCCCCGTTTTTTGGTTCCTACCCACGGTGTCGCGCTTAAATGGGTCCCCCCGGAAACGGGGGCCCGTTTTTTTGGTTCCTACCCACGTTTTTTGGTTCCTACACCCGGTGTCGCGCTTAAATGGGTCCCCCTGGAAACGGGGGCCCGTTTTTTTGGTTCCTACCCCCGTTTTTTGGTTACTACCCTCGGTGTCGCGCTTAAATGGGTCCCCCTGGAAACGGGGGCCCGTTTTTTAGGTTCCTACCCCCGTTTTTTGGTTCCTACCCCCGGTGCCACGCTTAAATGGGTCTCCCCGGAAACGGGGGCCTGTTTTTTTGGTTCCTATCCCCGTTTTTTGGTTCCTACCCCCGGTGTCGCGCTTAAATGGGTCCCCCAGGAAACGGGGGCCCGTTTTTTTGGTTCCTATCCCCGTTTTTTGGTTCCTACCCCCGGTGTCGCGCTTAAATGGGTCCCCCCGGAAATGGGGGCCCGTTTTTTTGGTTCCTACCCTCGTTTTTTGGTTCCTACCCCCGGTGTCGCGCTTATATCGGTCCCCCCGGAAACGGGGGCCCGTTTTTTTGGTTCCTACCCCCGTTTTTTGGTTCCTACTCCTGGTGTCTCGCTTAAATGGGTCCCCCCGGAAACGGGGGCCCGTTTTTTTGGTTCCTAACCCTTTTTTGGTTCCTACCCCCGGTGTCGGGCTTAAATGGGTCCCCCTGGAAACAGGGGCCCGTTTTTTTGGTTCCTACCCCGGTTTTTTGGTTCCTACCCCCGGTGCCGCGCTTAAATGGGTCCCCCCAGAAACGGGGGCCCGTTTTTTTGGTTCCTACCCCCGTTTTTTGGTTCCTACCCCCGGTGTCGCGCTTAAATGGGTCCCCCCGGAAACGGGGGCCCGTTTTTTGGGCTCCTACCCCCGTTTTTTCGTTCCTAACCCCGGTGTCGCGCTTAAATGGGTCCCCCTGGAAACGGGGGCCCGTTTTTTTGGTTCCTACCCCCGTTTTTTGGTTCCTACCCCCGGTGTCGCGCTTAAATGGGTCCCCCCGGAAACGGGGGCCCGTTTTTTTGGTTCCTTCCCCCGTTTTTTGGTTCCTACCCCCGGTGTCGCGCTTAAATGGGTCCCCCCGGAAACAGGGGCCCGTTTTTTTGGTTCCTACTCCCGTTTTTCGGTTCCTACCCCCGGTGCCACGCTTAAATGGGTCCCCCCGGTAACGGGGGCCCGTTTTTTTGGTTCCTACCCCCTTTTTTTGTTTCGTACTCCCGGTGTCGCGCTTAAATGGGTCCCCCTGGAAACGGGGGCCCGTTTTTTTGGTTCCTACCCCCGTTTTTTGGTTCCTACCCCCGGTGCCACAGTTAAATGGGTCTCCCCGGAAACGGGGGCCCGTTTTTTTGGTTCCTACCCCCGTTTCTTGGTTCCTACCCCCGGTGCTGAGGTTAAATGGGTCCCCCCGGAAACGGGGGCCCGTTTTTTTGTTTACTACCCGTTTTCTGGTTCCTACCCCCGGTGTCACACTTAAATGGGTCCCCCCGGAAACGGGGGCCCGTTTTTCTGGTTCCTATCCCCGTTTTTTGGTACCTAGCCCCGGTGTCATGCTAAAATGGGTCCCCCCGGAACGGGGGCCCCTTTTTTTGGTTCCTACCCCCGTTTTTTGGTTCCTACCCCCGATGTAGCGCTTAAATGGGTCCCCCCGGAAACGGGGGCCCGTTTTTTTGGTTCCTACCCCAGTTTTTTGGTTCCTACCCACGGTGTCGCGCTTAAATGGGTCCCCCCGGAAACGGGGGCCCGTTTTTTTGGTTCCTACCCCCGTTTTTTGGTTCCTACCCCCGGTGTCGCGCTTAAATGGGTCCCCCCGGAAACGGGGGCCCGTTTTTTTGGTTCCTATCCCCGTTTTTTGGTTCCTACCCCCGGTGTCACGCTTAAATGGGTCCCCCCGGAAACGGGGGCCCGTTTTTTTGGTTCCTACCCTCGTTTTTTGGTTTCTACCCCCGGTGTCGCGCTTAAATCGGTCCCCCCGGAAACAGGGGCCCGTTTTTTTGGTTCCTACCCCCGTTTTTTGGTTCCTAACCCCGGTGTCGCGCTTAAATGGGTCCCCCCGGAAACGGGGGCCCGTTTTTTTGGTTCCTACCCCTTTTTTGGTTCCTACCCCCGGTGTCGCGCTTAAATGGGTCCCCCTGGAAACAGGGGCCCGTTTTTTTGGTTCCTACCCCCGTTTTTTGGTTCCTACCCCCGGTGCCGCGCTTAAATGGGTCCCCCCGGAAACGGGGGCCCGTTTTTTTGGTTCCTACCCCCGTTTTTTGGTTCCTACCCCCGGTGTCGCGCTTAAATGGGTCCCCCCGGAAACGGGGGCCCGTTTTTTGGGCTCCTACCCCCGTTTTTTGGTTCCTAACCCCGGTGTCGCGCTTAAATGGGTCCCCCCGGAAACGGGGGCCCGTTTTTTTGGTTCCTACCCCCATTTTTTGGTTCCTACCCCCGGTGTCGCGCTTAAATGGGTCCCCCCGGAAACGGGGGCCCGTTTTTTTGGTTCCTACCCCCGTTTTTTGGTTCCTACCCCCGGTGTCGCGCTTAAATGGGTCCCCCCGGAAACGGGGGCCCGTTTTTTTGTTTCCTACCCGTTTACTGGTTCCTACCCCCGGTGTCGCGCTTAAATGGGTCCCCCCGGAAACGGGGGCCCGTTTTTTTGGTTCCTACCCCCGTTTTTTGTTTCGTACTCCCGGTGTCGCGCTTAAATGGGTCCCCCTGGAAACGGGGGCCCGTTTTTTTGGTTCCTACCCCCGTTTTTTGGTTCCTACCCCCGGTGCCACAGTTAAATGGGTCTCCGCGGAAACGGGGGCCCGTTTTTTTGGTTCCTACCCCCGTTTTTTGGTTCCTACCCCCGGTGCCGCGGTTAAATGGGTCCCCCCGGAAACGGGGGCCCGTTTTTTTGGTTCCTACCCCCGTTTTTTGGTTCCTACCCCCGGTGTCGCGCTTAAATGGGTCCCCCCTAAAACGGGGGCCTGTTTTTTGGGCTCCTACCCCCGTTTTTTGGTTCCTAACCCCGGTGTCGCGCTTAAATGGGTCCCCCCGGAAACGGGGGCCCGTTTTTTTGGTTTCTACCCCCGTTTTTTGGTTCCTACCCCCGGTGTCGCGCTTAAATGGGTCCCCCCGGAAACGGGGGCCCGTTTTTTTGGTTCCTACCCCTTTTTTGGTTCCTACCCCCGGTGTTGCGCTTAAATGGGTCCCCCTAGAAACAGGGGCCCATTTTTTTGGTTCCTACCCCCGTTTTTTGGTTCCTACCCCCGGTGTCGCGCTTAAATGGGTCCCCCCGGAAACGGGGGCCCGTTTTTTTGGTTCCTACCCCCGTTTTTTGGTTCCTACCCCCGGTGTCGCGCTTAAATGGGTCCCCCCGGAAACGGGGGCCCGTTTTTTGGGCTCCTACCCCCGTTTTTTGGTTCCTAACCCCGGTGTCGCGCTTAAATGGGTCCCCCCGGAAACGGGGGCCCGTTTTTCTGGTTCCTACCCCCGTTTTTTGGTACCTAGCCCCGGTGTCACGCTTAAATGAGTCCCCCCGGAACGGGGGCCCCTTTTTTTGGTTCCTACCCCCGTTTTTTGGTTCCTACCCCCGGTGTCGCGCTTAAATGGGTCCCCCCGGAAACAGGGGCCCGTTTTTTTGGTTCCTACCCCCGTTTTTTGGTTCCTACCCCCGGTGTCGCGCTTAAATGGGTCCCCCCTGAAACGGGGGCCCGTTTTTTTGGTTCCTATCCCCGTTTTTTGGTTCCTACCCCCGGTGTCGCGCTTAAATGGGTGCCCCCGGAAACAGGGGCCCGTTTTTTTGGTTCCTACCCTCGTTTTTTGGTTCCTACCCCCGGTGACGCGCTTAAATCGGTCCCCCCGGAAACGGGGGCCCGTTTTTTTGGTTCCTACCCCCGTTTTTTGGTTCCTACCCCCGGTGTCGCGCTTAAATGGGTCCCCCCGGAAACGGGGGCCCGTTTTTTTGGTTCCTACCCCCGTTTTTTGGTTCCTACCCCCGGTGTCGCGCGTAAATGGGTCCCCCCGGAAACGGGGGCCCGTTTTTTTGTTTCCTACCCGTTTTCTGGTTCCTACCCCCGGTGTCGCGCTTAAATGGGTCCCCCTTAAACGGGGGCCCGTTTTTTTGGTTCCTACCCCCGTTTTTTGGTTCCTACCCACGGTGTCGCGCTTAAATGGGTCCCCCCGGAAACGGGGGCCCGTTTTTTTGTTTCCTACCCACGTTTTTTGGTTCCTACCCCAGGTGTCGCGCTTAAATGGGTCCCCCTGGAAACGGGGGCCCGTTTTTTTGGTTCCTACCCCCGTTTTTTGGTTACTACCCTCGGTGTCGCGCTTAAATGGGTCCCCCCGGAAACGGGGGCCCGTTTTTTTGGTTCCTACCCCCGTTTTTTTTTCGTACTCCCGGTGTCGTGCTTAAATGGGTCCCCCTGGAAACGGGGGCCCGTTTTTTTGGTTCCTACCCCCGTTTTTTGGTACCTACCCCCGGTGCCACGCTTAAATGGGTCTCCCCGGAAACGGGGGCCCGTTTTTTTGGTTCCTACCACCGTTTTTTGGTTCCTACCCCCGGTGTCGCGCTTAAATGGGTCCCCCCTAAAACGGGGGCCTGTTTTTTGGGCTCCTACCCCCGTTTTTTGGTTCCTAACCCCGGTGTCGCGCTTAAATGGGTCCACCCGGAAACGGGGGCCCGTTTTTTTGTTTCCTACCCGTTTTCTGGTTCCTACCCCCGGTGTCGCGCTTAAATGGGTCCCCCTTAAACGGGGGCCCGTTTTTTTGGTTCCTACCCCCGTTTTTTGGTTCCTACCCACGGTGTCGCGCTTAAATGGGTCCCCCCGGAAACGGGGGCCCGTTTTTTTGGTTCCTACCCACGTTTTTTGGTTCCTACCCCCGGTGTCGCGCTTAAATGGGTCCCCCAGGAAACGGGGGCCCGTTTTTTTGGTTCCTATCCCCGTTTTTTGGTTACTACCCCCGGTGTCGCGCTTAAATGGGTCCCCCCGGAAACGGGGGCCCGTTTTTTTGGTTCCTACCCTCGTTTTTTGGTTCCTACCCCCGGTGTCGCGCTTATATCGGTCCCCCCGGAAACGGGGGCCCGTTTTTTTGGTTCCTACCCCCGTTTTTTGGTTCCTACTCCCGGTGTCGCGCTTAAATGGGTCCCCCCGGAAACGGGGGCCCGTTTTTTTGGTTCCTAACCCTTTTTTGGTTCCTACCCCCGGTGTCGCGCTTAAATGGGTCCCCCCGGAAACAGGGGCCCGTTTTTTTGGTTCCTACCCCGGTTTTTTGGTTCCTACCCCCGGTGCCGCGCTTAAATGGGTCCCCCCAGAAATGGGGGCCCGTTTTTTTGGTTCCTACCCCCGTTTTTTGGTTCCTACCCCCGGTGTCGCGCTTAAATGGGTCCCCCCGGAAACGGGGGCCCGTTTTTTGGGCTCCTACCCCCGTTTTTTCGTTCCTAACCCTGGTGTCGCGCTTAAATGGGTCCCCCTGGAAACGGGGGCCCGTTTTTTTGGTTCCTACCCCCGTTTTTTGGTTCCTACCCCCGGTGTCGCGCTTAAATGGGTCCCCCCGGAAACAGGGGCCCGTTTTTTTGGTTCCTACCCCCGTTTTTCGGTTCCTACCCCCGGTGCCACGCTTAAATGGGTCCCCCCGGTAACGGGGGCCCGTTTTTTTGGTTCCTACCCCCTTTTTTTGTTTCGTACTCCCGGTGTCGCGCTTAAATGGGTCCCCCTGGAAACGGGGGCCCGTTTTTTTGGTTCCTACCCCCGTTTTTTGGTTCCTACCCCCGGTGCCACAGTTAAATGGGTCTCCCCGGAAACTTGGTTCCTACCCCCGTTTCTTGGTTCCTACCCCCGGTGCCGAGGTTAAATGGGTCCCCCCGGAAACGGGGGCCCGTTTTTTTGTTTACTACCCGTTTTCTGGTTCCTACCCCCGGTGTCACACTTAAATGGGTCCCCCCGGAAACGGGGTCCCGTTTTTCTGGTTCCTACCCCCGTTTTTTGGTACCTAGCCCCGGTGTCATGCTAAAATGGGTCCCCCCGGAACGGGGGCCCCTTTTTTTGGTTCCTACCCCCGTTTTTTGGTTCCTACCCCCGATGTAGCGCTTAAATGGGTCCCCCCGGAAACGGGGGCCCGTTTTTTTGGTTCCTACCCCAGTTTTTTGGTTCCTACCCACGGTGTCGCGCTTAAATGGGTCCCCCCGGAAACGGGGGCCCGTTTTTTTGGTTCCTACCCCCGTTTTTTTGGTTCCTACCCCCGGTGTCGCGCTTAAATGGGTCCCCCCGGAAACGGGGGCCCGTTTTTTTGGTTCCTACCCCCGTTTTTTGGTTCCTACCCCCGGTGTCGCGCTTAAATGGGTGCCCCCGGAAACAGGGGCCCGTTTTTTTGGTTCCTACCCTCGTTTTTTGGTTCCTACCCCCGGTGACGCGCTTAAATCGGTCCCCCCGGAAACGGGGGCCCGTTTTTTTGGTTCCTACCCCCGTTTTTTGGTTCCTACCCCCGGTGTCGCGCTTAAATGGGTCCCCCCGGAAACGGGGGCCCGTTTTTTTGGTTCCTACCCCCATTTTTTGGTTCCTACCCCCGGTGTCGCGCTTAAATGGGTCCCCCCGGAAACGGGGGCCCGTTTTTTTGGTTCCTACCCCCGTTTTTTGGTTCCTACCCCCGGTGTCGCGCTTAAATGGGTCCCCCCGGAAACGGGGGCCCGTTTTTTTGTTTCCTACCCGTTTACTGGTTCCTACCCCCGGTGTCGCGCTTAAATGGGTCCCCCCGGAAACGGGGGCCCGTTTTTCTGGTTCCTACCCCCGTTTTTTGGTACCTAGCCCCGGTGTCACGCTTAAATGAGTCCCCCCGGAACGGGGGCCCCTTTTTTTGGTTCCTACCCCCGTTTTTTGGTTCCTACCCCCGGTGTCGCGCTTAAATGGGTCCCCCCGGAAACAGGGGCCCGTTTTTTTGGTTCCTACCCCCGTTTTTTGGTTCCTACCCCCGGTGTCGCGCTTAAATGGGTCCCCCCTGAAACGGGGGCCCGTTTTTTTGGTTCCTATCCCCCTTTTTTGGTTCCTACCCCCGGTGTCGCGCTTAAATGGGTCCCCCTAGAAACAGGGGCCCATTTTTTTGGTTCCTACCCCCGTTTTTTGGTTCCTACCCCCGGTGTCGCGCTTAAATGGGTCCCACCGGAAACGGGGGCCCGTTTTTTTGTTTCCTACCCCCGTTTTTTGGTTCCTACCCCCGGTGTCGCGCTTAAATGGGTACCCCCGGAAACGGGGGCCCGTTTTTTGGGATCCTACCCCCGTTTTTTGGTTCCTAACCCCGGTGTCGCGCTTAAAAGGGTCCCCCCGGAAACGGGGGCCCGTTTTTTTGGTTCCTACCCCCGTTTTTTGGTTCCTACCCCCGGTGTCGCGCTTAAATGGGTCCCCCCGGAAACGGGGGACCCGTTTTTTTGGTTCCTACCCGTTTTCTGGTTCCTACCCCCGGTGTCGCGCTTAAATGGGTCCCCCTTAAACGGGGGCCCGTTTTTTTGGTTCCTACCCCCGTTTTTTGGTTCCTACCCACGGTGTCGCGCTTAAATGGGTCCCCCCGGAAACGGGGGCCCGTTTTTTTGGTTCCTACCCCCGTTTTTTGGTTCCTACCCCCGGTGTCGCGCTTAAATGGGTCCCCCCGGAAACGGGGGCCCGTTTTTTTGGTTCCTACCCTCGTTTTTTGGTTCCTACCCCCGGTGTCGCGCTTAAATCGGTCCCCCCGGAAACAGGGGCCCGTTTTTTTGGTTCCTACCCCCGTTTTTTGGTTCCTACCCCCGGTGTCGCGCTTAAATGGGTCCCCCCGGAAACGGGGGCCCGTTTTTTTGGTTCCTACCCCTTTTTTGGTTCCTACCCCCGGTGTCGCGCTTAAATGGGTCCCCCTGGAAACAGGGGCCCGTTTTTTTGGTTCCTACCCCCGTTTTTTGGTTCCTACCCCCGGTGCCGCGCTTAAATGGGTCCCCCCGGAAACGGGGGCCCGTTTTTTTGGTTCCTACCCCCGTTTTTTGGTTCCTAACCCCGGTGTCGCGCTTAAATGGGTCCCCCCGGAAACGGGGGCCCGTTTTTTTGGTTCCTACCCCTTTTTTGGTTCCTACCCCCGGTGTCGCGCTTAAATGGGTCCCCCTGGAAACAGGGGCCCGTTTTTTTGGTTCCTACCCCCGTTTTTTGGTTCCTACCCCCGGTGCCGCGCTTAAATGGGTCCCCCCGGAAACGGGGGCCCGTTTTTTTTGGTTCCTACCCCCGTTTTTTGGTTCCTACCCCCGGTGTCGCGCTTAAATGGGTCCCCCCGGAAACGGGGGCCCGTTTTTTTGGGCTCCTACCCCGTTTTTTGGTTCCTAACCCCGGTGTCGCGCTTAAATGGGTCCCCCCGGAAACGGGGGCCCGTTTTTTTGGTTCCTACCCCCGTTTTTTGGTTCCTACCCCCGGTGCCGCGGTTAAATGGGTCCCCCCGGAAACGGGGGCCCGTTTTTTTGTTTCCTACCCGTTTTCTGGTTCCTACCCCCGGTGTCGCACTTAAATGGGTCCCCCCGGAAACGGGGGCCCGTTTTTCTGGTTCCTACCCCCGTTTTTTGGTACCTAGCCCCGGTGTCATGCTTAAATGGGTCCCCCCGGAACGGGGGCCCCTTTTTTTGGTTCCTACCCCCGTTTTTTGGTTCCTACCCCCGATGTAGCGCTTAAATGGGTCCCCCCGGAAACGGGGGCCCGTTTTTTTGGTTCCTACCCCAGTTTTTTGGTTCCTACCCACGGTGTCGCGCTTAAATGGGTCCCCCCGGAAACGGGGGCCCGTTTTTTTTGGTTCCTACCCCCGTTTTTTGGTTCCTACCCCCGGTGTCGCGCTTAAATGGGTCCCCCCGGAAACGGGGCCCGTTTTTTTGGTTCCTATCCCCGTTTTTTGGTTCCTACCCCCGGTGTCGCGCTTAAATGGGTCCCCCGGAAACGGGGGCCCGTTTTTTTGGTTCCTACCCTCGTTTTTTGGTTCCTACCCCCGGTGTCGCGCTTAAATCGGTCCCCCCGGAAACAGGGGCCCGTTTTTTTGGTTCCTACCCCCGTTTTTTGGTTCCTAACCCCGGTGTCGCGCTTAAATGGGTCCCCCCGGAAACGGGGGCCCGTTTTTTTTGGTTCCTACCCCTTTTTTGGTTCCTACCCCCGGTGTCGCGCTTAAATGGGTCCCCCTGGAAACAGGGGCCCGTTTTTTTGGTTCCTACCCCCGTTTTTTGGTTCCTACCCCCGGTGCCGCGCTTAAATGGTTCCCCCCGGAAACGGGGGCCCGTTTTTTTGGTTCCTACCCCGTTTTTTGGTTCCTACCCCCGGTGTCGCGCTTAAATGGGTCCCCCCGGAAACGGGGGCCCGTTTTTTTGGTTCCTACCCTTTTTCTGGTTCCTACCCCCGGTGTCGCGCTTAAATGGGTCCCTCTTAAACGGGGGCCAGTTTTTTTGGTTCCTACCCCCGTTTTTTTGGTTCCTACCCCCGGTGCCGCGCTTAAATGGGTCCCCCCGGAAACGGGGGCCCGTTTTTTTGGTTCCTACCCCCGTTTTTTGGTTCCTAACCCCGGTGTCGCGCTTAAATGGGTCCCCCCGGAAACGGGGGCCCGTTTTTTTGGTTCCTACCCCTTTGTTGGTTCCTACCCCCGGTGTCGCGCTTAAATGGGTCCCCCTGGAAACAGGGGCCCGTTTTTTTGGTTCCTACCCCCGTTTTTTGGTTCCTACCCCCGGTGCCGCGCTTAAATGGGTCCCCCCGGAAACGGGGGCCCGTTTTTTTTGGTTCCTACCCCCGTTTTTTGGTTCCTACCCCCGGTGTCGCGCTTAAATGGGTCCCCCCGGAAACGGGGGCCCGTTTTTTTGGTTCCTACCCCCGTTTTTTGTTTCGTACTCCCGGTGTCGCGCTTAAATGGGTCCCCCTGGAAACGGGGGCCCGTTTTTTTGGTTCCTACCCCCGTTTTTTGGTTCCTACCCCCGGTGCCACGGTTAAATGGGTCTCCCTGGAAACGGGGGGCCCGTTTTTTTGGTTCCTACCCCCGTTTTTTGGTTCCTACCCCCGGTGCCGCGGTTAAATGGGTCCCCCCGGAAACGGGGGCCCGTTTTTTTGGTTCCTACCCCCGTTTTTTGGTTCCTACCCCCGGTGTCGCGCTTAAATGGGTCCCCCCTAAAACGGGGGCCTGTTTTTTGGGCTCCTACCCCCGTTTTTTGGTTCCTAAACCCGGTGTCGCGCTTAAATGGGTCCCCCCGGAAACGGGGGCCCGTTTTTTTGGTTCCTACCCCCGTTTTTTGGTTCCTACCCCCGGTGTTGCGCTTAAATGGGTCCCCCCGGAAACGGGGGCCCGTTTTTTGGGCTCCTACCCCCGTTTTTTGGTTCCTAACCCCGGTGTCGCGCTTAAATGGGTCCCCCCGGAAACGGGGGCCCGTTTTTTTTGGTTCCTACCCCCATTTTTTTGGTTCCTACCCCGGTGTCGCGCTTAAATGGGTCCCCCCGGAAACGGGGGCCCGTTTTTTTTGGTTCCTACCCCCGTTTTTTGGTTCCTACCCCCGGTGTCGCGCTTAAATGGGTCCCCCCGGAAACGGAGGCCCGTTTTTTTGTTTCCTACCCGTTTACTGGTTCCTACCCCCGGTGTCGCGCTTAAATGGGTCCCCCCGGAAACGGGGGCCCGTTTTTCTGGTTCCTACCCCCGTTTTTTGGTACCTAGCCCCGGTGTCACGCTTAAATGAGTCCCCCCGGAACGGGGGCCCCTTTTTTTGGTTCCTACCCCCGTTTTTTGGTTCCTACCCCCGGGTGTCGCGCTTAAATGGGTCCCCCCGGAAACAGGTTCCCGTTTTTTTGGTTCCTACCCTCGTTTTTTGGTTCCTACCCCCGGTGTCGCGCTTAAATCGGTCCCCCCGGAAACGGGGGCCCGTTTTTTTGGTTCCTACCCCCATTTTTTGGTTCCTACCCCCGGTGTCGCGCTTAAATGGGTCCCCCCGGAAACGGGGGCCCGTTTTTTTGGTTCCTACCCCCGTTTTTTGTTTCGTACTCCCGGTGTCGCGCTTAAATGGGTCCCCCTGGAAACGGGGGCCCGTTTTTTTGGTTCCTACCCCCGTTTTTTGGTTCCTACCCCCGGTGCCACGGTTAAATGGGTCTCCCCGGAAACGGGGGCCCGTTTTTTTGGTTCCTATCCCCGTTTTTTGGTTCCTACCCCCGGTGCCGCGGTTAAATGGGTCCCCCCGGAAACGGGGGCCCGTTTTTTTGGTTCCTACCCCCGTTTTTTGGTTCCTACCCCCGGTGTCGCGCTTAAATGGGTCCCCCCTAAAACGGGGGCCTGTTTTTTGGGCTCCTACCCCCGTTTTTTGGATCCTAAACCCGGTGTCGCGCTTAAATGGGTCCCCCCGGAAACGGGGGCCCGTTTTTTTTGGTTCCTACCCCCGTTTTTTGGTTCCTACCCCCGGTGTCGCGCTTAAATGGGTCCCCCCGGAAACGGGGGCCCGTTTTTTTTGGTTCCTACCCCTTTTTTGGTTCCTACCCCCGGTGTCGCGCTTAAATGGGTCCCCCTAGAAACAGGGGCCCATTTTTTTGGTTCCTACCCCCGTTTTTTGGTTCCTACCCCCGGTGTCGCGCTTAAATGGGTCCCACCGGAAACGGGGGCCCGTTTTTTTGTTTCCTACCCCCGTTTTTTGGTTCCTACCCCCGGTGTCGCGCTTAAATGGGTACCCCGGAAACGGGGGCCCGTTTTTTGGGATCCTACCCCCGTTTTTTGGTTCCTAACCCCGGTGTCGCGCTTTAAAAGGGTCCCCCCGGAAACGGGGGCCCGTTTTTTTGGTTCCTACCCCCGTTTTTTGGTTCCTACCCCCGGTGTCGCGCTTAAATGGGTCCCCCGGGAAACGGGGGCCCGTTTTTTTGGTTCCTACCCGTTTTCTGGTTCCTACCCCCGGTGTCGCGCTTAAATGGGTCCCCCTTAAACGGGGGCCCGTTTTTTTGGTTCCTACCCCCGTTTTTTGGTTCCTGCCCACGGTGCCGCGCTTAAATGGGTCCCCCCGGAAACGGGGGCCCGTTTTTTTTGGTTCCTACCCCCGTTTTTTGGTTCCTACCCCCGGTGTCGCGCTTAAATGGGTCCCCCCGGAAACGGGGGCCCGTTTTTTTGTTTCCTATCCGTTTACCGGTTCCTACCCCGGTGTCGCGCTTAAATGGGTCCCCCCGGAAACGGGGGCCCGTTTTTCTGGTTCCTACCCCCGTTTTTTGGTACCTACCCCGGTGTCACGCTTAAATGAGTCCCCCCGGAACGGGGGCCCCTTTTTTTGGTTCCTACCCCCGTTTTTTGGTTCCTACCCCCGGTGTCGCGCTTAAATGGGGTCCCCCCGGAAACAGGGGCCCGTTTTTTTGGTTCCTACCCCCGTTTTTTCGTTCGTACCCCCGGTGTCGCGCTTAAATGGGTCCCCCTGAAACGGGGGCCCGTTTTTTTTGGTTCCTATCCCCGTTTTTTGGTTCCTACCCCCGGTGTCGCGCTTAAATGGGTCCCCCCGGAAACAGGTTCCCGTTTTTTTGGTTCCTACCCTCGTTTTTTGGTTCCTACCCCCGGTGTCGCGCTTAAATCGGTCCCCCCGGAAACGGGGGCCCGTTTTTTTGGTTCCTACCCCCGTTTTTTGGTTCCTACCCCCGGTGTCGCGCTTAAATGGGTCCCCCCGGAAACGGGGGCCCGTTTTTTTTGGTTCCTACCCCCGTTTTTTGTTTCGTACTCCCGGTGTCGCGCTTAAATGGGTCCCCCTGGAAACGGGGGCCCGTTTTTTTTGGTTCCTACCCCCGTTTTTTGGTTCCTACCCCCCGGTGCCACGGTTAAATGGGTCTCCCCGGAAACGGGGGCCCGTTTTTTTTGGTTCCTATCCCCGTTTTTTTGGTTCCTACCCCCGGTGCCGCGGTTAAATGGGTCCCCCCGGAAACGGGGGCCCGTTTTTTTGGTTCCTACCCCCGTTTTTTGGTTCCTACCCCCGGTGTCGCGCTTAAATGGGTCCCCCCTAAAACGGGGGCCTGTTTTTTGGGCTCCTACCCCCGTTTTTTGGTTCCTAAACCCGGTGTCGCGCTTAAATGGGTCCCCCGGAAACGGGGGCCCGTTTTTTTGGTTCCTACCCCCGTTTTTTGGTTCCTACCCCCGGTGTCGCGCTTAAATGGGTCCCCCCGGAAACGGGGGCCCGTTTTTTTGGTTAATACCCCTTTTTTGGTTCCTACCCCCGGTGGTCGCGCTTAAATGGGTCCCCCTAGAAACAGGGGCCCATTTTTTTGGTTCCTACCCCCGTTTTTTGGTTCCTATTCCCGGTGTCGCGCTTAAATGGGTCCCACCGGAAACAGGGGCCCGTTTTTTTGTTTCCTACCCCCGTTTTTTGGTTCCTACCCCCGGTGTCGCGCTTAAATGGGTACCCCCGGAAACGGGGGCCCGTTTTTTTGGTTCCTACCCCCGTTTTTTGGTTCCTACTCCCGGTGTCGCGCTTAAATGGGTCCCCCCGGAAACGGGGGCCCGTTTTTTTGGTTCCTACCCCTTTTTTGGTTCCTACCCCCGGTGTCGCGCTTAAATGGGTCCCCCTAGAAACAGGGGCCCATTTTTTTGGTTCCTACCCCCGTTTTTTGGTTCCTACCCCCGGTGCCGCGCTTAAATGGGTCCCCCAGAAACGGGGGCCCGTTTTTTTGGTTCCTACCCCCGTTTTTTGGTTCCTACCCCCGGTGCCACGGTTAAATGGGTCTCCCCGGAAACGGGGGCCCGTTTTTTTTGGTTCCTATCCCCGTTTTTTGGTTCCTACCCCCGGTGCCGCGGTTAAATGGGTCCCCCCGGAAACGGGGGCCCGTTTTTTTGGTTCCTACCCCCGTTTTTTGGTTCCTACCCCCGGTGTCGCGCTTAAATGGGTCCCCCCTAAAACGGGGGCCTGTTTTTTGGGCTCCTACCCCCGTTTTTTGGTTCCTAAACCCGGTGTCGCGCTTAAATGGGTCCCCCCGGAAACGGGGGCCCGTTTTTTTGGTTCCTACCCCCGTTTTTTGGTTCCTACCCCCGGTGTCGCGCTTAAATGGGTCCCCCCGGAAACGGGGGCCCGTTTTTTTGGTTAATACCCCTTTTTTGGTTCCTACCCCCGGTGTCGCGCTTAAATGGGTCCCCCTAGAAACAGGGGCCCATTTTTTTGGTTCCTACCCCCGTTTTTTGGTTCCTATTCCCGGTGTCGCGCTTAAATGGGTCCCACCGGAAACAGGGGCCCGTTTTTTTTGTTTCCTACCCCCGTTTTTTGGTTCCTACCCCCGGTGTCGCGCTTAAATGGGTACCCCCGGAAACGGGGGCCCGTTTTTTTGGTTCCTACCCCCGTTTTTTGGTTCCTACTCCCGGTGTCGCGCTTAAATGGGTCCCCCCGGAAACGGGGGCCCGTTTTTTTGGTTCCTACCCCTTTTTTGGTTCCTACCCCCGGTGTCGCGCTTAAATGGGTCCCCCCTAGAAACAGGGGCCCATTTTTTTGGTTCCTACCCCCGTTTTTTGGTTCCTACCCCCGGTGCCGCGCTTAATGGGTCCCCCCAGAAACGGGGGCCCGTTTTTTTGGTTCCTACCCCCGTTTTTTGGTTCCTACCCCCGGTGTCGCGCTTAAATGGGTCCCCCCGGAAACGGGGGCCCGTTTTTTGGGCTCCTACCCCCGTTTTTTGGTTCCTAACCCTGGTGTCACGCTTAAATGAGTCCCCCCGGAAACGGGGGGCCCGTTTTTTTGGTTCCTACCCCCGTTTTTTGGTTCCTACCCCCGGTGTCGCGCTTAAATGGGTCCCCCCGGAAACAGGGGCCCGTTTTTTTGGTTCCTACCCCCGTTTTTCGGTTCCTACCCCCGGTGACGCGCTTAAATGGGTCCCCCCTGAAACGGGGGCCCGTTTTTTTGGTTCCTATCCCCGTTTTTTGGTTCCTACCCCCGGTGTCGCGCTTAAATGGGTCCCCACTAAAACGGGGGCCTGTTTTTTGGGCTCCTACCCCCGTTTTTTGGTTCCTAAACCCGGTGTCGCGCTTAAATGGGTCCCCCCGGAAACGGGGGCCCGTTTTTTTGGTTCCTACCCCCGTTTTTTGGTTCCTACCCCCGGTGTCGCGCTTAAATGGGTCCCCCTAGAAACAGGGGCCCATTTTTTTGGTTCCTACCCCCGTTTTTTGGTTCCTACCCCCGGTGTCGCGCTTAAATGGGTCCCACCGGAAACGGGGGCCCGTTTTTTTGTTTCCTACCCCCGTTTTTTGGTTCCTACCCCCGGTGTCGCGCTTAAATGGGTACCCCCGGAAACGGGGGCCCGTTTTTTGGGATCCTACCCCCGTTTTTTGGTTCCTAACCCCGGTGTCGCGCTTAAAAGGGTCCCCCCGGAAACGGGGGCCCGTTTTTTTGGTTCCTACCCCCGTTTTTTGGTTCCTACCCCGGTGTCGCGCTTAAATGGGTCCCCCCGGAAACGGGGGACCCGTTTTTTTTGGTTCCTACCCGTTTTCTGGTTCCTACCCCCGGTGTCGCGCTTAAATGGGTCCCCCTTAAACGGGGGCCCGTTTTTTTGGTTCCTACCCCCGTTTTTTGGTTCCTACCCACGGTGTCGCGCTTAAATGGGTCCCCCCGGAAACGGGGGCCCGTTTTTTGGTTCCTACCCCCGTTTTTTGGTTCCTACCCCCGGTGTCGCGCTTAAATGGGTCCCCCCGGAAACGGGGGCCCGTTTTTTTGGTTCCTACCCTCGTTTTTTGGTTCCTACCCCCGGTGTCGCGCTTAAATCGGTCCCCCCGGAAACAGGGGCCCGTTTTTTTGGTTCCTACCCCCGTTTTTTTGGTTCCTACCCCCGGTGTCGCGCTTAAATGGGTCCCCCCGGAAACGGGGGCCCGTTTTTTTGGTTCCTACCCCTTTTTTGGTTCCTACCCCCGGTGTCGCGCTTAAATGGGTCCCCCTGGAAACAGGGGCCCGTTTTTTTGGTTCCTACCCCCGTTTTTTGGTTCCTACCCCCGGTGCCGCGCTTAAATGGGTCCCCCCGGATACGGGGGCCGTTTTTTTGGTTCCTACCCCCGTTTTTTGGTTCCTAACCCCGGTGTCGCGCTTAAATGGGTCCCCCCGGAAACGGGGGCCCGTTTTTTTGGTTCCTACCCCTTTTTTGGTTCCTACCCCCGGTGTCGCGCTTAAATGGGTCCCCCTGGAAACAGGGGCCCGTTTTTTTGGTTCCTACCCCCGTTTTTTGGTTCCTACCCCCGGTGCCGCGCTTAAATGGGTCCCCCCGGAAACGGGGGCCCGTTTTTTTGGTTCCTACCCCCGTTTTTTTGGTTCCTACCCCCGGTGTCGCGCTTAAATGGGTCCCCCGGAAACGGGGGCCCGTTTTTTGGGCTCCTACCCCCGTTTTTTGGTTCCTAACCCCGGTGTCGCGCTTAAATGGGTCCCCCCGGAAACGGGGGCCCGTTTTTTTGGTTCCTACCCCCGTTTTTTGGTTCCTACCCCCGGTGCCGCGGTTAAATGGGTCCCCCCGGAAACGGGGGCCCGTTTTTTTGTTTCCTACCCGTTTTCTGGTTCCTACCCCCGGTGTCGCACTTAAATGGGTCCCCCCGGAAACGGGGGCCCGTTTTTCTGGTTCCTACCCCGTTTTTTGGTACCTAGCCCCGGTGTCATGCTTAAATGGGTCCCCCCGGAACGGGGGCCCCTTTTTTTGGTTCCTACCCCCGTTTTTTGGTTCCTACCCCCGATGTAGCGCTTAAATGGGTCCCCCCGGAAACGGGGGCCCGTTTTTTTGGTTCCTACCCCAGTTTTTTGGTTCCTACCCACGGTAGTCGCGCTTAAATGGGTCCCCCCGGAAACGGGGGCCCGTTTTTTTGGTTCCTACCCCCGTTTTTTGGTTCCTACCCCCGGTGTCGCGCTTAAATGGGTCCCCCCGGAAACGGGGGCCCGTTTTTTGGTTCCTATCCCCGTTTTTTGGTTCCTACCCCCGGTGTCGCGCTTAAATGGGTCCCCCCGGAAACGGGGGCCCGTTTTTTTGGTTCCTACCCTCGTTTTTTGGTTCCTACCCCCGGTGTCGCGCTTAAATCGGTCCCCCCGGAAACAGGGGCCCGTTTTTTTGGTTCCTACCCCCGTTTTTTGGTTCCTAACCCCGGTGTCGCGCTTAAATGGGTCCACCCGGAAACGGGGGGCCCGTTTTTTTGGTTCCTACCCCTTTTTTGGTTCCTACCCCCGGTGTCGCGCTTAAATGGGTCCCCCTGGAAACAGGGGCCCGTTTTTTTGGTTCCTACCCCCGTTTTTTGGTTCCTACCCCCGGTGCCGCGCTTAAATGGGTCCCCCCGGAAACGGGGGCCCGTTTTTTTGGTTCCTACCCCCGTTTTTTGGTTCCTACCCCCGGTGTCGCGCTTAAATGGGTCCCCCGGAAACGGGGGCCCGTTTTTTTGGTTCCTACCCCTTTTTCTGGTTCCTACCCCCGGTGTCGCGCTTAAATGGGTCCCCCTTAAACGGGGGCCCGTTTTTTTGGTTCCTACCCCCGTTTTTTGGTTCCTACCCCGGTGCCGCGCTTAAATGGGTCCCCCCGGAAACGGGGGCCCGTTTTTTTGGTTCCTACCCCCGTTTTTTGGTTCCTAACCCCGGTGTCGCGCTTAAATGGGTCCCCCCGGAAACGGGGGCCCGTTTTTTTGGTTCCTACCCCTTTTTTGGTTCCTACCCCCGGTGTCGCGCTTAAATGGGTCCCCCTGGAAACAGGGGCCCGTTTTTTTGGTTCCTACCCCCGTTTTTTGGTTCCTACCCCCGGTGCCGCGCTTAAATGGGTCCCCCCGGAAACGGGGGCCCGTTTTTTTGGTTCCTACCCCCGTTTTTTTGGTTCCTACCCCGGTGTCGCGCTTAAATGGGTCCCCCCGGAAACGGGGGCCCGTTTTTTTGGTTCCTACCCCCGTTTTTTGTTTCGTACTCCCGGTGTCGCGCTTAAATGGGTCCCCCTGGAAACGGGGGCCCGTTTTTTTGGTTCCTACCCCCGTTTTTTGGTTCCTACCCCCGGTGCCACGGTTAAATGGGTCTCCCTGGAAACGGGGGCCCGTTTTTTTGGTTCCTACCCCCGTTTTTTGGTTCCTACCCCCGGTGCCGCGGTTAAATGGGTCCCCCCGGAAACGGGGGCCCGTTTTTTTGGTTCCTATCCCCGTTTTTTGGTTCCTACCCCCGGTGTCGCGCTTAAATGGGTCCCCCCTAAAACGGGGGCCTGTTTTTTGGGCTCCTACCCCCGTTTTTTGGTTCCTAAACCCGGTGTCGCGCTTAAATGGGTCCCCCCGGAAACGGGGGCCCGTTTTTTTGGTTCCTACCCCCGTTTTTTGGTTCCTACCCCCGGTGTTGCGCTTAAATGGGTCCCCCCGGAAACGGGGGCCCGTTTTTTGGGCTCCTACCCCCGTTTTTTGGTTCCTAACCCCGGTGTCGCGCTTAAATGGGTCCCCCCGGAAACGGGGGCCCGTTTTTTTGGTTCCTTCCCCCATTTTTTGGTTCCTACCCCCGGTGTCGCGCTTAAATGGGTCCCCCCGGAAACGGGGGCCCGTTTTTTTGGTTCCTACCCCCGTTTTTTGGTTCCTACCCCCGGTGTCGCGCTTAAATGGGTCCCCCCGGAAACGGAGGCCCGTTTTTTTGTTTCCTACCCGTTTACTGGTCTACCCCCGGTGTCGCGCTTAAATGGGTCCCCCCGGAAACGGGGGCCCGTTTTTCTGGTTCCTACCCCCGTTTTTTGGTACCTAGCCCCGGTGTCACGCTTAAATGAGTCCCCCCGGAACGGGGGCCCCTTTTTTTGGTTCCTACCCCCGTTTTTTGGTTCCTACCCCCGGTGTCGCGCTTAAATGGGTCCCCCCGGAAACAGGTTCCCGTTTTTTTGGTTCCTACCCTCGTTTTTTGGTTCCTACCCCCGGTGTCGCGCTTAAATCGGTCCCCCCGGAAACGGGGGCCCGTTTTTTTGGTTCCTACCCCCATTTTTTGGTTCCTACCCCCGGTGTCGCGCTTAAATGGGTCCCCCCGGAAACGGGGGCCCGTTTTTTTGGTTCCTACCCCCGTTTTTTGTTTCGTACTCCCGGTGTCGCGCTTAAATGGGTCCCCCTGGAAACGGGGGCCCGTTTTTTTGGTTCCTACCCCCGTTTTTTGGTTCCTACCCCCGGTGCCACGGTTAAATGGGTCTCCCCGGAAACGGGGGCCCGTTTTTTTGGTTCCTATCCCCGTTTTTTGGTTCCTACCCCGGTGCCGCGGTTAAATGGGTCCCCCCGGAAACGGGGGCCCGTTTTTTTGGTTCCTACCCCCGTTTTTTGGTTCCTACCCCCGGTGTCGCGCTTAAATGGGTCCCCCCTAAAACGGGGGCCTGTTTTTTGGGCTCCTACCCCCGTTTTTTGGATCCTAAACCCGGTGTCGCGCTTAAATGGGTCCCCCCGGAAACGGGGGCCCGTTTTTTTGGTTCCTACCCCCGTTTTTTGGTTCCTACCCCCGGTGTCGCGCTTAAATGGGTCCCCCCGGAAACGGGGGCCCGTTTTTTTGGTTCCTACCCCTTTTTTGGTTCCTACCCCCGGTGTCGCGCTTAAATGGGTCCCCCTAGAAACAGGGGCCCATTTTTTTGGTTCCTACCCCCGTTTTTTGGTTCCTACCCCGGTGTCGCGCTTAAATGGGTCCCACCGGAAACGGGGGCCCGTTTTTTTTGTTTCCTACCCCCGTTTTTTGGTTCCTACCCCCGGTGTCGCGCTTAAATGGGTACCCCCGGAAACGGGGGCCCGTTTTTTGGGATCCTACCCCCGTTTTTTGGTTCCTAACCCCGGTGTCGCGCTTAAAAGGGTCCCCCCGGAAACGGGGGCCCGTTTTTTTGGTTCCTACCCCCGTTTTTTGGTTCCTACCCCCGGTGTCGCGCTTAAATGGGTCCCCCCGGAAACGGGGGCCCGTTTTTTTGGTTCCTACCCGTTTTCTGGTTCCTACCCCCGGTGTCGCGCTTAAATGGGTCCCCCTTAAACGGGGGCCCGTTTTTTTGGTTCCTACCCCCGTTTTTTGGTTCCTGCCCACGGTGCCGCGCTTAAATGGGTCCCCCCGGAAACGGGGGCCCGTTTTTTTGGTTCCTACCCCCGTTTTTTGGTTCCTACCCCCGGTGTCGCGCTTAAATGGGTCCCCCCGGAAACGGGGGCCCGTTTTTTTGTTTCCTATCCGTTTACCGGTTCCTACCCCCGGTGTCGCGCTTAAATGGGTCCCCCCGGAAACGGGGGCCCGTTTTTCTGGTTCCTACCCCCGTTTTTTGGTACCTACCCCGGTGTCACGCTTAAATGAGTCCCCCCGGAACGGGGGCCCCTTTTTTTGGTTCCTACCCCCGTTTTTTGGTTCCTACCCCCGGTGTCGCGCTTAAATGGGTCCCCCCGGAAACAGGGGCCCGTTTTTTTGGTTCCTACCCCCGTTTTTTCGTTCGTACCCCCGGTGTCGCGCTTAAATGGGTCCCCCCTGAAACGGGGGCCCGTTTTTTTTGGTTCCTATCCCCGTTTTTTGGTTCCTACCCCCGGTGTCGCGCTTAAATGGGTCCCCCCGGAAACAGGTTCCCGTTTTTTTGGTTCCTACCCTCGTTTTTTGGTTCCTACCCCCGGTGTCGCGCTTAAATCGGTCCCCCCGGAAACGGGGGCCCGTTTTTTTGGTTCCTACCCCCGTTTTTTGGTTCCTACCCCCGGTGTCGCGCTTAAATGGGTCCCCCCGGAAACGGGGGCCCGTTTTTTTGGTTCCTACCCCCGTTTTTTGTTTCGTACTCCCGGTGTCGCGCTTAAATGGGTCCCCCTGGAAACGGGGGCCCGTTTTTTTGGTTCCTACCCCCGTTTTTTGGTTCCTACCCCCGGTGCCACGGTTAAATGGGTCTCCCCGGAAACGGGGGCCCGTTTTTTTGGTTCCTATCCCCGTTTTTTGGTTCCTACCCCCGGTGCCGCGGTTAAATGGGTCCCCCCGGAAACGGGGGCCCGTTTTTTTGGTTCCTACCCCCGTTTTTTGGTTCCTACCCCCGGTGTCGCGCTTAAATGGGTCCCCCCTAAAACGGGGGCCTGTTTTTTGGGCTCCTACCCCCGTTTTTTGGTTCCTAAACCCGGTGTCGCGCTTAAATGGGTCCCCCCGGAAACGGGGGCCCGTTTTTTTGGTTCCTACCCCCGTTTTTTGGTTCCTACCCCCGGTGTCGCGCTTAAATGGGTCCCCCCGGAAACGGGGGCCCGTTTTTTTGGTTAATACCCCTTTTTTGGTTCCTACCCCCGGTGTCGCGCTTAAATGGGTCCCCCTAGAAACAGGGGCCCATTTTTTTGGTTCCTACCCCCGTTTTTTGGTTCCTATTCCCGGTGTCGCGCTTAAATGGGTCCCACCGGAAACAGGGGCCCGTTTTTTTGTTTCCTACCCCCGTTTTTTGGTTCCTACCCCCGGTGTCGCGCTTAAATGGGTACCCCCGGAAACGGGGGCCCGTTTTTTTGGTTCCTACCCCCGTTTTTTGGTTCCTACTCCCGGTGTCGCGCTTAAATGGGTCCCCCCGGAAACGGGGGCCCGTTTTTTTGGTTCCTACCCCTTTTTTGGTTCCTACCCCCGGTGTCGCGCTTAAATGGGTCCCCCTAGAAACAGGGGCCCATTTTTTTGGTTCCTACCCCCGTTTTTTGGTTCCTACCCCCGGTGCCGCGCTTAAATGGGTCCCCCCAGAAACGGGGGCCCGTTTTTTTGGTTCCTACCCCCGTTTTTTGGTTCCTACCCCCGGTGCCACGGTTAAATGGGTCTCCCCGGAAACGGGGGCCCGTTTTTTTTGGTTCCTATCCCCGTTTTTTGGTTCCTACCCCCGGTGCCGCGGTTAAATGGGTCCCCCCGGAAACGGGGGCCCGTTTTTTTGGTTCCTACCCCCGTTTTTTGGTTCCTACCCCCGGTGTCGCGCTTAAATGGGTCCCCCCTAAAACGGGGGCCTGTTTTTTGGGCTCCTACCCCCGTTTTTTGGTTCCTAAACCCGGTGTCGCGCTTAAATGGGTCCCCCCGGAAACGGGGGCCCGTTTTTTTGGTTCCTACCCCCGTTTTTTGGTTCCTACCCCCGGTGTCGCGCTTAAATGGGTCCCCCCGGAAACGGGGGCCCGTTTTTTTGGTTAATACCCCTTTTTTGGTTCCTACCCCCGGTGTCGCGCTTAAATGGGTCCCCCTAGAAACAGGGGCCCATTTTTTTGGTTCCTACCCCCGTTTTTTGGTTCCTATTCCCGGTGTCGCGCTTAAATGGGTCCCACCGGAAACAGGGGCCCGTTTTTTTGTTTCCTACCCCCGTTTTTTGGTTCCTACCCCCGGTGTCGCGCTTAAATGGGTACCCCCGGAAACGGGGGCCCGTTTTTTTGGTTCCTACCCCCGTTTTTTGGTTCCTACTCCCGGTGTCGCGCTTAAATGGGTCCCCCCGGAAACGGGGGCCCGTTTTTTTGGTTCCTACCCCTTTTTTGGTTCCTACCCCCGGTGTCGCGCTTAAATGGGTCCCCCTAGAAACAGGGGCCCATTTTTTTGGTTCCTACCCCCGTTTTTTGGTTCCTACCCCCGGTGCCGCGCTTAAATGGGTCCCCCCAGAAACGGGGGCCCGTTTTTTTGGTTCCTACCCCCGTTTTTTGGTTCCTACCCCCGGTGTCGCGCTTAAATGGGTCCCCCCGGAAACGGGGGCCCGTTTTTTGGGCTCCTACCCCCGTTTTTTGGTTCCTAACCCTGGTGTCACGCTTAAATGAGTCCCCCCGGAAACGGGGGCCCGTTTTTTTGGTTCCTACCCCCGTTTTTTGGTTCCTACCCCCGGTGTCGCGCTTAAATGGGTCCCCCCGGAAACAGGGGCCCGTTTTTTTGGTTCCTACCCCCGTTTTTCGGTTCCTACCCCCGGTGACGCGCTTAAATGGGTCCCCCCTGAAACGGGGGCCCGTTTTTTTTGGTTCCTATCCCCGTTTTTTGGTTCCTACCCCCGGTGTCGCGCTTAAATGGGTCCCCACTAAAACGGGGGCCTGTTTTTTGGGCTCCTACCCCCGTTTTTTGGTTCCTAAACCCGGTGTCGCGCTTAAATGGGTCCCCCCGGAAACGGGGGCCCGTTTTTTTGGTTCCTACCCCCGTTTTTTGGTTCCTACCCCCGGTGTTGCGCTTAAATGGGTCCCCCCGGAAACGGGGGCCCGTTTTTTGGGCTCCTACCCCCGTTTTTTGGTTCCTAACCCCGGTGTCGCGCTTAAATGGGTCCCCCCGGAAACGGGGGCCCGTTTTTTTGGTTCCTACCCCCATTTTTTGGTTCCTACCCCCGGTGTCGCGCTTAAATGGGTCCCCCCGGAAACGGGGGCCCGTTTTTTTGGTTCCTACCCCCGTTTTTTGGTTCCTACCCCCGGTGTCGCGCTTAAATGGGTCCCCCCGGAAACAGGGGCCCGTTTTTTTGGTTCCTACCCCCGTTTTTTGGTTCCTACCCCCGGTGACGCGCTTAAATGGGTCCCCCCTGAAACGGGGGCCCGTTTTTTTGGTTCCTATCCCCGTTTTTTGGTTCCTACCCCCGGTGTCGCGCTTAAATGGGTCCCCCCTAAAACGGGGGCCTGTTTTTTGGGCTCCTACCCCCGTTTTTTGGTTCCTAAACCCGGTGTCGCGCTTAAATGGGTCCCCCCGGAAACGGGGGCCCGTTTTTTTGGTTCCTACCCCCGTTTTTTGGTTCCTACCCCCGGTGTTGCGCTTAAATGGGTCCCCCCGGAAACGGGGGCCCGTTTTTTGGGCTCCTACCCCCGTTTTTTGGTTCCTAACCCCGGTGTCGCGCTTAAATGGGTCTCCCCGGAAACGGGGGCCCGTTTTTTTGGTTCCTACCCCCATTTTTTGGTTCCTACCCCCGGTGTCGCGCTTAAATGGGTCCCCCCGGAAACGGGGGCCCGTTTTTTTGGTTCCTACCCCCGTTTTTTGGTTCCTACCCCCAGTGTCGCGCTTAAATGGGTCCCCCCGGAAACGGGGGCCCGTTTTTTTGTTTCCTACCCGTTTACTGGTTCCTACCCCCGGTGTCGCGCTTAAATGGGTCCCCCCGGAAACGGGGGCCCGTTTTTCTGGTTCCTACCCCCGTTTTTTGGTACCTAGCCCCGGTGTCACGCTTAAATGAGTCCCCCCGGAACGGGGGCCCCTTTTTTTGGTTCCTACCCCCGTTTTTTGGTTCCTACCCCCGGTGTCGCGCTTAAATGGGTCCCCCGGAAACAGGGGCCCGTTTTTTTGGTTCCTACCCTCGTTTTTTGGTTCCTACCCCCGGTGTCGCGCTTAAATCGGTCCCCCCGGAAACGGGGGCCCGTTTTTTTGGTTCCTACCCCCGTTTTTTGGTTCCTACCCCCGGTGTCGCGCTTAAATGGGTCCCCCCGGAAACGGGGGCCCGTTTTTTTGGTTCCTACCCCCGTTTTTTGTTTCGTACTCCCGGTGTCGCGCTTAAATGGGTCCCCCTGGAAACAGGGCCCTTTTTTTGGTTCCTACCCCCGTTTTTCGGTTCCTACCCCCGGTGCCACGCTTAAATGGGTCCCCCCGGAAACGGGGGCCCGTTTTTTTGTTTCCTACCCGTTTTCTGGTTCCTACCCCCGGTGCCGCGGTTAAATGGGTCCCCCCGGAAACGGGGGCCCGTTTTTTTGTTTCCTACCTGTTTTCTGGTTCCTACCCCCGGTGTCGCACTTAAATGGGTCCCCCCGGAAACGGGGGCCCGTTTTTCTGGTTCCTACACCCGTTTTTTGGTACCTAGCCCCGGTGTCATGCTTAAATGGGTCCCCCCGGAACGGGGGCCCCTTTTTTTGGTTCCTACCCCCGTTTTTTGGTTCCTACCCCCGATGTAGCGCTTAAATGGGTCCCCCCGGAAACGGGGGCCCGTTTTTTTGGTTCCTACCCCAGTTTTTTGGTTCCTACCCACGGTGTCGCGCTTAAATGGGTCCCCCCGGAAACGGGGGCCCGTTTTTTTGGTTCCTACGCCCGTTTTTTGGTTCCTATCCCCGGTGTCGCGCTTAAATGGGTCCCCCCGGAAACGGGGGCCCGTTTTTTTGGTTCCTATCCCCGTTGTTTGGTTCCTACCCCCGGTGTCGTGCTTAAATGGGTCCCCCCGGAAACGGGGGCCCGTTTTTTTGGTTCCTACCCTCGTTTTTTGGTTCCTACCCCCGGTGTCGCGCTTAAATCGGTCCCCCCGGAAACAGGGGCCCGTTTTTTTGCTTCCTACCCCCGTTTTTTGGTTCCTAACCCCGGTGTCGCGCTTAAATGGGTCCCCCCGGAAACGGGGGCCCGTTTTTTTGGTTCCTACCCCTTTTTTGGTTCCTACCCCCGGTGCCGCGCTTAAATGGGTCCCCCTGGAAACAGGGGCCCGTTTTTTTGGTTCCTACCCCCGTTTTTTGGTTCCTACCCCCGGTGTCGCGCTTAAATGGGTCCCCCCGGAAACGGGGGCCCGTTTTTTTGTTTCCTATCCGTTTACTGGTTCCTACCCCCGGTGTCGCGCTTAAATGGGTCCCCCCGGAAACGGGGGCCCGTTTTTCTGGTTCCTACCCCCGTTTTTTGGTACCTACCCCGGTGTCACGCTTAAATGAGTCCCCCCGGAACGGGGGCCCCTTTTTTTGGTTCCTACCCCCGTTTTTTGGTTCCTACCCCCGGTGTCGCGCTTAAATGGGTCCCCCCGGAAACAGGGGCCCGTTTTTTTGGTTCCTACCCCCGTTTTTTCGTTCGTACCCCCGGTGTCGCGCTTAAATGGGTCCCCCCTGAAACGGGGGCCCGTTTTTTTTGGTTCCTATCCCCGTTTTTTGGTTCCTACCCCCGGTGTCGCGCTTAAATGGGTCCCCCCGGAAACAGGTTCCCGTTTTTTTGGTTCCTACCCTCGTTTTTTGGTTCCTACCCCCGGTGTCGCGCTTAAATCGGTCCCCCCGGAAACGGGGGCCCGTTTTTTTGGTTCCTACCCCCGTTTTTTGGTTCCTACCCCCGGTGTCGCGCTTAAATGGGTCCCCCCGGAAACGGGGGCCCGTTTTTTTGGTTCCTACCCCCGTTTTTTGTTTCGTACTCCCGGTGTCGCGCTTAAATGGGTCCCCCTGGAAACGGGGGCCCGTTTTTTTGGTTCCTACCCCCGTTTTTTGGTTCCTACCCCCGGTGCCACGGTTAAATGGGTCTCCCCGGAAACGGGGGCCCGTTTTTTTGGTTCCTATCCCCGTTTTTTGGTTCCTACCCCCGGTGCCGCGGTTAAATGGGTCCCCCCGGAAACGGGGGCCCGTTTTTTTGGTTCCTACCCCCGTTTTTTGGTTCCTACCCCCGGTGTCGCGCTTAAATGGGTCCCCCCTAAAACGGGGGCCTGTTTTTTGGGCTCCTACCCCCGTTTTTTGGTTCCTAAACCCGGTGTCGCGCTTAAATGGGTCCCCCCGGAAACGGGGGCCCGTTTTTTTGGTTCCTACCCCCGTTTTTTGGTTCCTACCCCCGGTGTCGCGCTTAAATGGGTCCCCCCGGAAACGGGGGCCCGTTTTTTTGGTTAATACCCCTTTTTTGGTTCCTACCCCCGGTGTCGCGCTTAAATGGGTCCCCCTAGAAACAGGGGCCCATTTTTTTGGTTCCTACCCCCGTTTTTTGGTTCCTACCCCCGGTGTCGCGCTTAAATGGGTCCCACCGGAAACAGGGGCCCGTTTTTTTGTTTCCTACCCCCGTTTTTTGGTTCCTACCCCCGGTGTCGCGCTTAAATGGGTACCCCCGGAAACGGGGGCCCGTTTTTTGGTTCCTACCCCCGTTTTTTGGTTCCTACTCCCGGTGTCGCGCTTAAATGGGTCCCCCCGGAAACGGGGGCCCGTTTTTTTGGTTCCTACCCCTTTTTTGGTTCCTACCCCCGGTGTCGCGCTTAAATGGGTCCCCTAGAAACAGGGGCCCATTTTTTTGGTTCCTACCCCCGTTTTTTGGTTCCTACCCCCGGTGCCGCGCTTAAATGGGTCCCCCAGAAACGGGGGCCCGTTTTTTTGGTTCCTACCCCCGTTTTTTGGTTCCTACCCCCGGTGTCGCGCTTAAATGGGTCCCCCCGGAAACGGGGGCCCGTTTTTTGGGCTCCTACCCCCGTTTTTTGGTTCCTAACCCTGGTGTCACGCTTAAATGAGTCCCCCGGAAACGGGGGCCCGTTTTTTTGGTTCCTACCCCCGTTTTTTGGTTCCTACCCCCGGTGTCGCGCTTAAATGGGTCCCCCGGAAACAGGGGCCCGTTTTTTTGGTTCCTACCCCCGTTTTTCGGTTCCTACCCCCGGTGACGCGCTTAAATGGGTCCCCCCTGAAACGGGGGCCCGTTTTTTTGGTTCCTATCCCCGTTTTTTGGTTCCTACCCCCGGTGTCGCGCTTAAATGGGTCCCCACTAAAACGGGGGCCTGTTTTTTGGGCTCCTACCCCCGTTTTTTGGTTCCTAAACCCGGTGTCGCGCTTAAATGGGTCCCCCCGGAAACGGGGGCCCGTTTTTTTGGTTCCTACCCCCGTTTTTTGGTTCCTACCCCCGGTGTTGCGCTTAAATGGGTCCCCCCGGAAACGGGGGCCCGTTTTTTGGGCTCCTACCCCCGTTTTTTGGTTCCTAACCCCGGTGTCGCGCTTAAATGGGTCCCCCGGAAACGGGGGCCCGTTTTTTTGGTTCCTACCCCATTTTTTGGTTCCTACCCCCGGTGTCGCGCTTAAATGGGTCCCCCCGGAAACGGGGGCCCGTTTTTTTGGTTCCTACCCCCGTTTTTTGGTTCCTACCCCGGTGTCGCGCTTAAATGGGTCCCCCCGGAAACAGGGGCCCGTTTTTTTGGTTCCTACCCCCGTTTTTTGGTTCCTACCCCGGTGACGCGCTTAAATGGGTCCCCCCTGAAACGGGGGCCCGTTTTTTTGGTTCCTATCCCCGTTTTTTGGTTCCTACCCCCGGTGTCGCGCTTAAATGGGTCCCCCCTAAAACGGGGGCCTGTTTTTTGGGCTCCTACCCCCGTTTTTTGGTTCCTAAACCCGGTGTCGCGCTTAAATGGGTCCCCCCGGAAACGGGGGCCCGTTTTTTTGGTTCCTACCCCCGTTTTTTGGTTCCTACCCCCGGTGTTGCGCTTAAATGGGTCCCCCGGAAACGGGGGCCCGTTTTTTGGGCTCCTACCCCCGTTTTTTGGTTCCTAACCCCGGTGTCGCGCTTAAATGGGTCTCCCCGGAAACGGGGGCCCGTTTTTTTGGTTCCTACCCCCATTTTTTGGTTCCTACCCCCGGTGTCGCGCTTAAATGGGTCCCCCGGAAACGGGGGCCCGTTTTTTTGGTTCCTACCCCCGTTTTTTGGTTCCTACCCCCAGTGTCGCGCTTAAATGGGTCCCCCCGGAAACGGGGGCCCGTTTTTTTGTTTCCTACCCGTTTACTGGTTCCTACCCCCGGTGTCGCGCTTAAATGGGTCCCCCCGGAAACGGGGGCCCGTTTTTCTGGTTCCTACCCCCGTTTTTTGGTACCTAGCCCCGGTGTCACGCTTAAATGAGTCCCCCGGAACGGGGCCCCTTTTTTTGGTTCCTACCCCCGTTTTTTGGTTCCTACCCCCGGTGTCGCGCTTAAATGGGTCCCCCGGAAACAGGGGCCCGTTTTTTTGGTTCCTACCCTCGTTTTTTGGTTCCTACCCCCGGTGTCGCGCTTAAATCGGTCCCCCCGGAAACGGGGGCCCGTTTTTTTGGTTCCTACCCCCGTTTTTTGGTTCCTACCCCCGGTGTCGCGCTTAAATGGGTCCCCCCGGAAACGGGGGCCCGTTTTTTTGGTTCCTACCCCCGTTTTTTGTTTCGTACTCCCGGTGTCGCGCTTAAATGGGTCCCCCTGGAAACAGGGGCCCTTTTTTTGGTTCCTACCCCCGTTTTTCGGTTCCTACCCCCGGTGCCACGCTTAAATGGGTCCCCCCGGAAACGGGGGCCCGTTTTTTTGTTTCCTACCCGTTTTCTGGTTCCTACCCCCGGTGCCGCGGTTAAATGGGTCCCCCCGGAAACGGGGGCCCGTTTTTTTGTTTCCTACCTGTTTTCTGGTTCCTACCCCCGGTGTCGCACTTAAATGGGTCCCCCGGAAACGGGGGCCCGTTTTTCTGGTTCCTACACCCGTTTTTTGGTACCTAGCCCCGGTGTCATGCTTAAATGGGTCCCCCCGGAACGGGGGCCCCTTTTTTTGGTTCCTACCCCCGTTTTTTGGTTCCTACCCCCGATGTAGCGCTTAAATGGGTCCCCCCGGAAACGGGGGCCCGTTTTTTTGGTTCCTACCCCCGTTTTTTGGTTCCTACCCCCGGTGTCGCGCTTAAATGGGTCCCCCGGAAATGGGGGCCCGTTTTTTTGGTTAATACCCCTTTTTTGGTTCCTACCCCCGGTGTCGCGCTTAAATGGGTCCCCCTAGAAACAGGGGCCCATTTTTTTGGTTCCTACCCCCGTTTTTTGGTTCCTATTCCCGGTGTCGCGCTTAAATGGGTCCCACCGGAAACAGGGGCCCGTTTTTTTGTTTCCTACCCCCGTTTTTTGGTTCCTACCCCCGGTGTCGCGCTTAAATGGGTACCCCCGGAAACGGGGGCCCGTTTTTTTGGTTCCTACCCCCGTTTTTTGGTTCCTACCCCCGGTGTCGCGCTTAAATGGGTCCCCCCGGAAACGGGGGCCCGTTTTTTTGGTTCCTACCCCTTTTTTGGTTCCTACCCCCGGTGTCGCGCTTAAATGGGTCCCCCTAGAAACAGGGGCCCATTTTTTTGGTTCCTACCCCCGTTTTTTGGTTCCTACCCCCGGTGCCGCGCTTAAATGGGTCCCCCAGAAACGGGGGCCCGTTTTTTTGGTTCCTACCCCCGTTTTTTGGTTCCTACCCCCGGTGTCGCGCTTAAATGGGTCCCCTCGGAAACAGGGGCCCGTTTTTTTGCTTCCTACCCCCGTTTTTCGGTTCCTACCCCGGTGACGCGCTTAAATGGGTCCCCCCTGAAACGGGGGCCCGTTTTTTTGGTTCCTATCCCCGTTTTTGGTTCCTACCCCCGGTGTCGCGCTTAAATGGGTCCCCACTAAAACGGGGGCCTGTTTTTTGGGCTCCTACCCCCGTTTTTTGGTTCCTAAACCCGGTGTCGCGCTTAAATGGGTCCCCCCGGAAACGGGGGCCCGTTTTTTTGGTTCCTACCCCCGTTTTTTGGTTCCTACCCCCGGTGTTGCGCTTAAATGGGTCCCCCCGGAAACGGGGGCCCGTTTTTTGGGCTCCTACCCCCGTTTTTGGTTCCTAACCCCGGTGTCGCGCTTAAATGGGTCCCCCCGGAAACGGGGGCCCGTTTTTTTGGTTCCTACCCCCATTTTTTGGTTCCTACCCCCGGTGTCGCGCTTAAATGGGTCCCCCGGAAACGGGGGCCCGTTTTTTTGGTTCCTACCCCCGTTTTTTGGTTCCTACCCCGGTGTCGCGCTTAAATGGGTCCCCCCGGAAACAGGGGCCCGTTTTTTTGGTTCCTACCCCCGTTTTTTGGTTCCTACCCCCGGTGACGCGCTTAAATGGGTCCCCCTGAAACGGGGGCCCGTTTTTTTGGTTCCTATCCCCGTTTTTTGGTTCCTACCCCCGGTGTCGCGCTTAAATGGGTCCCCCCTAAAACGGGGGCCTGTTTTTTGGGCTCCTACCCCCGTTTTTTGGTTCCTAAACCCGGTGTCGCGCTTAAATGGGTCCCCCCGGAAACGGGGGCCCGTTTTTTTGGTTCCTACCCCCGTTTTTTGGTTCCTACCCCGGTGTTGCGCTTAAATGGGTCCCCCCGGAAACGGGGGCCCGTTTTTTGGGCTCCTACCCCCGTTTTTTGGTTCCTAACCCCGGTGTCGCGCTTAAATGGGTCTCCCCGGAAACGGGGGCCCGTTTTTTTGGTTCCTACCCCCATTTTTTGGTTCCTACCCCCGGTGTCGCGCTTAAATGGGTCCCCCGGAAACGGGGGCCCGTTTTTTTGGTTCCTACCCCCGTTTTTTGGTTCCTACCCCCAGTGTCGCGCTTAAATGGGTCCCCCCGGAAACGGGGGCCCGTTTTTTTGTTTCCTACCCGTTTACTGGTTCCTACCCCCGGTGTCGCGCTTAAATGGGTCCCCCCGGAAACGGGGGCCCGTTTTTTTGGTTCCTACCCCCGTTTTTTGTTTCGTACTCCCGGTGTCGCGCTTAAATGGGTCCCCCTGGAAACAGGGGCCCTTTTTTTGGTTCCTACCCCCGTTTTTCGGTTCCTACCCCCGGTGCCACGCTTAAATGGGTCCCCCCGGAAACGGGGGCCCGTTTTTTTGTTTCCTACCCGTTTTCTGGTTCCTACCCCCGGTGCCGCGGTTAAATGGGTCCCCCCGGAAACGGGGGCCCGTTTTTTTGTTTCCTACCTGTTTTCTGTTCCTACCCCGGTGTCGCACTTAAATGGGTCCCCCGGAAACGGGGGCCCGTTTTTCTGGTTCCTACACCCGTTTTTTGGTACCTAGCCCCGGTGTCATGCTTAAATGGGTCCCCCCGGAACGGGGGCCCCTTTTTTTGGTTCCTACCCCCGTTTTTTGGTTCCTACCCCCGATGTAGCGCTTAAATGGGTCCCCCCGGAAACGGGGGCCCGTTTTTTTGGTTCCTACCCCAGTTTTTTGGTTCCTACCCACGGTGTCGCGCTTAAATGGGTCCCCCCGGAAACGGGGGCCCGTTTTTTTTGGTTCCTACGCCCGTTTTTTGGTTCCTATCCCGGTGTCGCGCTTAAATGGGTCCCCCCGGAAACGGGGGCCCGTTTTTTTGGTTCCTATCCCCGTTGTTTGGTTCCTACCCCCGGTGTCGTGCTTATATGGGTCCCCCCGGAAACGGGGGCCGGTTTTTTTGGTTCTACCCTCGTTTTTTGGTTCCTACCCCCGGTGTCGCGCTTAAATCGGTCCCCCCGGAAACAGGGGCCCGTTTTTTTGCTTCCTACCCCCGTTTTTTGGTCCTAACCCCGGTGTCGCGCTTAAATGGGTCCCCCCGGAAACGGGGGCCCGTTTTTTTGGTTCCTACCCCTTTTTTGGTTCCTACCCCCGGTGCCGCGCTTAAATGGGTCCCCCTGGAAACAGGGGCCCGTTTTTTTGGTTCCTACCCCCGTTTTTTGGTTCCTACCCCCGGTGTCGCGCTTAAATGGGTCCCCCCGGAAACGGGGGCCCGTTTTTTTGTTTCCTATCCGTTTACTGGTTCCTACCCCCGGTGTCGCGCTTAAATGGGTCCCCCCGGAAACGGGGGCCCGTTTTTCTGGTTCCTACCCCCGTTTTTTGGTACCTACCCCGGTGTCACGCTTAAATGAGTCCCCCCGGAACGGGGGCCCCTTTTTTTGGTTCCTACCCCCGTTTTTTGGTTCCTACCCCCGGTGTCGCGCTTAAATGGGTCCCCCCGGAAACAGGGGCCCGTTTTTTTGGTTCCTACCCCCGTTTTTTCGTTCGTACCCCCGGTGTCGCGCTTAAATGGGTCCCCCTGAAACGGGGGCCCGTTTTTTTTGGTTCCTATCCCCGTTTTTTGGTTCCTACCCCCGGTGTCGCGCTTAAATGGGTCCCCCCGGAAACAGGTTCCCGTTTTTTTGGTTCCTACCCTCGTTTTTTGGTTCCTACCCCCGGTGTCGCGCTTAAATCGGTCCCCCCGGAAACGGGGGCCCGTTTTTTTGGTTCCTACCCCCGTTTTTTGGTTCCTACCCCCGGTGTCGCGCTTAAATGGGTCCCCCCGGAAACGGGGGCCCGTTTTTTTGGTTCCTACCCCCGTTTTTTGTTTCGTACTCCCGGTGTCGCGCTTAAATGGGTCCCCCTGGAAACGGGGGCCCGTTTTTTTGGTTCCTACCCCCGTTTTTTGGTTCCTACCCCCGGTGCCACGGTTAAATGGGTCTCCCCGGAAACGGGGGCCCGTTTTTTTGGTTCCTATCCCCGTTTTTTGGTTCCTACCCCCGGTGCCGCGGTTAAATGGGTCCCCCCGGAAACGGGGGCCCGTTTTTTTGGTTCCTACCCCCGTTTTTTGGTTCCTACCCCCGGTGTCGCGCTTAAATGGGTCCCCCCTAAAACGGGGGCCTGTTTTTTGGGCTCCTACCCCCGTTTTTTGGTTCCTAAACCCGGTGTCGCGCTTAAATGGGTCCCCCCGGAAACGGGGGCCCGTTTTTTTGGTTCCTACCCCCGTTTTTTGGTTCCTACCCCCGGTGTCGCGCTTAAATGGGTCCCCCCGGAAACGGGGGCCCGTTTTTTTGGTTAATACCCCTTTTTTGGTTCCTACCCCCGGTGTCGCGCTTAAATGGGTCCCCCTAGAAACAGGGGCCCATTTTTTTGGTTCCTACCCCCGTTTTTTGGTTCCTACCCCCGGTGTCGCGCTTAAATGGGTCCCACCGGAAACAGGGGCCCGTTTTTTTGTTTCCTACCCCCGTTTTTTGGTTCCTACCCCCGGTGTCGCGCTTAAATGGGTACCCCCGGAAACGGGGGCCCGTTTTTTTGGTTCCTACCCCCGTTTTTTGGTTCCTACTCCGGTGTCGCGCTTAAATGGGTCCCCCCGGAAACGGGGGCCCGTTTTTTTGGTTCCTACCCCTTTTTTGGTTCCTACCCCCGGTGTCGCGCTTAAATGGGTCCCCCTAGAAACAGGGGCCCATTTTTTTGGTTCCTACCCCCGTTTTTTGGTTCCTACCCCCGGTGCCGCGCTTAAATGGGTCCCCCCAGAAACGGGGGCCCGTTTTTTTGGTTCCTACCCCCGTTTTTTGGTTCCTACCCCCGGTGTCGCGCTTAAATGGGTCCCCCCGGAAACGGGGGCCCGTTTTTTGGGCTCCTACCCCCGTTTTTTGGTTCCTAACCCTGGTGTCACGCTTAAATGAGTCCCCCCGGAAACGGGGGCCCGTTTTTTTGGTTCCTACCCCCGTTTTTTGGTTCCTACCCCCGGTGTCGCGCTTAAATGGGTCCCCCCGGAAACAGGGGCCCGTTTTTTGGTTCCTACCCCCGTTTTTCGGTTCCTACCCCCGGTGACGCGCTTAAATGGGTCCCCCCTGAAACGGGGGCCCGTTTTTTTGGTTCCTATCCCCGTTTTTTGGTTCCTACCCCCGGTGTCGCGCTTAAATGGGTCCCCACTAAAACGGGGCCTGTTTTTTGGGCTCCTACCCCCGTTTTTTGGTTCCTAAACCCGGTGTCGCGCTTAAATGGGTCCCCCCGGAAACGGGGGCCCGTTTTTTTGGTTCCTACCCCCGTTTTTTGGTTCCTACCCCCGGTGTTGCGCTTAAATGGGTCCCCCCGGAAACGGGGGCCCGTTTTTTGGGCTCCTACCCCCGTTTTTTGGTTCCTAACCCCGGTGTCGCGCTTAAATGGGTCCCCCCGGAAACGGGGGCCCGTTTTTTTGATTCCTACCCCCATTTTTTGGTTCCTACCCCGGTGCCGCGGTTAAATGGGTCCCCCCGGAAACGGGGGCCCGTTTTTTGTTTCCTACCTGTTTTCTGGTTCCTACCCCCGGTGTCGCACTTAAATGGGTCCCCCCGGAAACGGGGGCCCGTTTTTCTGGTTCCTACACCCGTTTTTTGGTACCTAGCCCCGGTGTCATGCTTAAATGGGTCCCCCCGGAACGGGGGCCCCTTTTTTTGGTTCCTACCCCCGTTTTTTGGTTCCTACCCCCGATGTAGCGCTTAAATGGGTCCCCCGGAAACGGGGGCCCGTTTTTTTGGTTCCTACCCCAGTTTTTTGGTTCCTACCCACGGTGTCGCGCTTAAATGGGTCCCCCCGGAAACGGGGGCCCGTTTTTTTGGTTCCTACGCCCGTTTTTTGGTTCCTATCCCCGGTGTCGCGCTTAAATGGGTCCCCCCGGAAACGGGGGCCCGTTTTTTTGGTTCCTATCCCCGTTGTTTGGTTCCTACCCCCGGTGTCGTGCTTAAATGGGTCCCCCCGGAAACGGGGGCCCGTTTTTTTGGTTCCTACCCTCGTTTTTTGGTTCCTACCCCCGGTGTCGCGCTTAAATCGGTCCCCCCGGAAACAGGGGCCCGTTTTTTTGCTTCCTACCCCCGTTTTTTGGTTCCTAACCCCGGTGTCGCGCTTAAATGGGTCCCCCCGGAAACGGGGGCCCGTTTTTTTGGTTCCTACCCCTTTTTTGGTTCCTACCCCCGGTGCCGCGCTTAAATGGGTCCCCCTGGAAACAGGGGCCCGTTTTTTTGGTTCCTACCCCCGTTTTTTGGTTCCTACCCCGGTGCCGCGCTTAAATGGGTCCCCCCGGAAACGGGGGCCCGTTTTCTTGGTTCCTACCCCCGTTTTTTGGTTCCTACCCCCGGTGTCGCGCTTAAATGGGTCCCCCCGGAAACGGGGGCCCGTTTTTTGGGCTCCTACCCCCGTTTTTTGGTTCCTAACCCCGGTGTCGCGCTTAAATGGGTCCCCCCGGAAACGGGGGCCCGTTTTTTTGGTTCCTACCCCCATTTTTTGGTTCCTACCCCCGGTGTCGCGCTTAAATGGGTCCCCCCGGAAACGGGGCCCGTTTTTTTGGTTCCTATCCCTGTTTTTTGGTTCCTACCCCCGGTGTCGCGCTTAAATGGGTCCCCCCGGAAACGGGGGCCCGTTTTTTTTGTTTCCTACCCGTTTACTGGTTCCTACCCCCGGTGTCGCGCTTAAATGGGTCCCCCCGGAAACGGGGGCCCGTTTTTCTGGTTCCTACCCCTGTTTTTTGGTACCTAGCCCCGGTGTCACGCTTAAATGAGTCCCCCCGGAACGGGGGCCCCTTTTTTTGGTTCCTACCCCCGTTTTTGGTTCCTACCCCCGGTGACGCGCTTAAATGGGTCCCCCCGGAAACAGGGGCCCGTTTTTTTGGTTCCTACCCCCGTTTTTTGGTTCCTACCCCCGGTGACGCGCTTAAATGGGTCCCCCCTGAAACGGGGGCCCGTTTTTTTGGTTCCTATCCCCGTTTTTTGGTTCCTACCCCCGGTGTCGCGCTTAAATGGGTCCCCCCGGAAACAGGGGCCCATTTTTTTGGTTCCTACCTCGTTTTTTGGTTCCTACCCCCGGTGTCGCGCTTAAATCGGTCCCCCCGGAAACGGGGGCCCGTTTTTTTGGTTCCTACCCCCGTTTTTGGTTCCTACCCACGGTGTCGCGCTTAAATGGGTCCCCCCGGAAACGGGGGCCCGTTTTTTTGGTTCCTACCCCCGTTTTTTGTTTCGTACTCCCGGTGTCGCGCTTAAATGGGTCCCCCTGGAAACGGGGGCCCGTTTTTTTGGTTCCTATCCCCGTTTTTTGGTTCCTACCCCCGGTGTCGCGCTTAAATGGGTCCCCCCTAAAACGGGGCCTGTTTTTTGGGCTCCTACCCCCGTTTTTTGGTTCCTAAACCCGGTGTCGCGCTTAAATGGGTCCCCCCGGAAACGGGGGCCCGTTTTTTGGTTCCTACCCCCGTTTTTTGGTTCCTACCCCCGGTGTTGCGCTTAAATGGGTCCCCCCGGAAACGGGGGCCCGTTTTTTGGGCTCCTACCCCCGTTTTTTGGTTCCTAACCCCGGTGTCGCGCTTAAATGGGTCCCCCCGGAAACGGGGGCCCGTTTTTTTGTTTCCTACCCGTTTACTGGTTCCTACCCCCGGTGTCGCGCTTAAATGGGTCCCCCCGGAAACGGGGGCCCGTTTTTCTGGTTCCTACCCCCGTTTTTTGGTACCTAGCCCGGTGTCACGCTTAAATGAGTCCCCTCGGAACGGGGGCCCCTTTTTTTGGTTCCTACCCCCGTTTTTTGGTTCCTACCCCCGGTGTCGCGCTTAAATGGGTCCCCCCGGAAACAGGGGCCCGTTTTTTTGGTTCCTACCTCGTTTTTTGGTTCCTACCCCCGGTGTCGCGCTTAAATCGGTCCCCCCGGAAACGGGGGCCCGTTTTTTTGGTTCCTACCCCCGTTTTTTGGTTCCTACCCCCGGTGTCGCGCTTAAATGGGTCCCCCCGGAAACGGGGGCCCGTTTTTTTGGTTCCTACCCCCGTTTTTTGTTTCGTACTCCCGGTGTCGCGCTTAAATGGGTCCCCCTGGAAACAGGGGCCCTTTTTTTGGTTCCTACCCCCGTTTTTCGGTTCCTACCCCGGTGCCACGCTTAAATGGGTCCCCCCGGAAACGGGGGCCCGTTTTTTTGTTTCCTACCCGTTTTCTGGTTCCTACCCCCGGTGCCGCGGTTAAATGGTCCCCCCGGAAACGGGGGCCCGTTTTTTTGTTTCCTACCCGTTTTCTGGTTCCTACCCCGGTGTCGCACTTAAATGGGTCCCCCCGGAAACGGGGGCCCGTTTTTCTGGTTCCTACACCCGTTTTTTGGTACCTAGCCCCGGTGTCATGCTTAAATGGGTCCCCCCGGAACGGGGGCCCCTTTTTTTGGTTCCTACCCCCGTTTTTTGGTTCCTACCCCGATGTAGCGCTTAAATGGGTCCCCCCGGAAACGGGGGCCCGTTTTTTTGGTTCCTACCCCAGTTTTTTGGTTCCTACCCACGGTGTCGCGCTTAAATGGGTCCCCCCGGAAACGGGGGCCCGTTTTTTTGGTTCCTACCCCGTTTTTTGGTTCCTACCCCCGGTGTCGCGCTTAAATGGGTCCCCCCGGAAACGGGGGCCCGTTTTTTTGGTTCCTATCCCCGTTTTTTGGTTCCTACCCCCGGTGTCGCGCTTAAATGGGTCCCCCCGGAAACGGGGGCCCGTTTTTTTGGTTCCTACCCTCGTTTTTGGTTCCTACCCCCGGTGTCGCGCTTAAATGGGTCCCCCGGAAACAGGGGCCCGTTTTTTTGGTTCCTACCCCCGTTTTTTGGTTCCTACCCCGGTGACGCGCTTAAATGGGTCCCCCCTGAAACGGGGGCCCGTTTTTTTGGTTCCTATCCCCGTTTTTTGGTTCCTACCCCCGGTGTCGCGCTTAAATGGGTCCCCCGGAAACAGGGGCCCATTTTTTTGGTTCCTACCCTCGTTTTTTGGTTCCTACCCCCGGTGTCGCGCTTAAATCGGTCCCCCGGAAACGGGGGCCCGTTTTTTTGGTTCCTACCCCCGTTTTTTTTGTTCCTACCCACGGTGTCGCGCTTAAATGGGTCCCCCCGGAAACGGGGGCCCGTTTTTTTGGTTCCTACCCCCGTTTTTTGTTTCGTACTCCCGGTGTCGCGCTTAAATGGGTCCCCCTGGAAACGGGGGCCCGTTTTTTTGGTTCCTACCCCGTTTTTTGGTTCCTACCCCCGGTGCCACGGTTAAATGGGTCCCCCCGGAAACGGGGGCCCGTTTTTTTGGTTCCTACCCCCGTTTTTTGGTTCCTACCCCCGGTGCCGCGGTTAAATGGGTCCCCCCGGAAACGGGGGCCCGTTTTTTTGGTTCCTACCCCCGTTTTTTGGTTCCTACCCCCGGTGTCGCGCTTAAATGGGTCCCCCCTAAAACGGGGGCCTGTTTTTTGGGCTCCTACCCCCGTTTTTTGGTTCCTAAACCCAGTGTCGCGCTTAAATGGGTCCCCCCGGAAACGGGGCCCGTTTTTTTGGTTCCTACCCCTGTTTTTTGGTTCCTACCCCCGGTGTTGCGCTTAAATGGGTCCCCCCGGAAACGGGGGCTCGTTTTTTGGGCTCCTACCCCCGTTTTTTGGTTCCTAACCCCGGTGTCGCGCTTAAATGGGTCCCCCCGGAAACGGGGGCCCGTTTTTTTGGTTCCTACCCCCATTTTTTGGTTCCTACCCCCGGTGTCGCGCTTAAATGGGTCCCCCGGAAACGGGGGCCCGTTTTTTTGGTTCCTACCCACGTTTTTTGGTTCCTACCCCCGGTGTCGCGCTTAAATGGGTCCCCCGGAAACGGGGGCACGTTTTTTTGTTTCCTACCCGTTTACTGGTTCCTACCCCGGTGTCGCGCTTAAATGGGTCCCCCTGGAAACGGGGGCCTGTTTTTTTGGTTCCTACCCCCGTTTTTTGGTTCCTACCCCCGGTGCCATGGTTAAATGGGTGTCCCCGGAAACGGGGGCCCGTTTTTTTGGTTCCTACCCCCGTTCTTTGGTTCCTACCCCGGTGTCGCGCTTAAATGGGTCCCCCCGGAAACGGGGGCCCGTTTTTTTGGTTCCTACCCCCGTTTTTTGGTTCCTACCCCCGGTGTCGCGCTTAAATGGGTCCCCCCGGAAACGGGGGCCCGTTTTTTTGGTTCCTACCCCCGTTTTTTGGTTCCTACCCCCGGTGTCGCGCTTAAATGGGTCCCCCGGAAACGGGGGCCCGTTTTTTTGGTTCCTACCCCCGTTTTTTGGTTCCTACCCCCGGTGTCGCGCTTAAATGGGTCCCCCCGGAAACGGGGGCCCGTTTTTTTGTTTCCTACCCGTTTACTGGTTCCTAACCCCGGTGTCGCGCTTAAATGGGTCCCCCCGGAAACAGGGGCCCGTTTTTTTGGTTCCTACCCTCGTTTTTTGGTTCCTACCCCCGGTGTCGCGCTTAAATCGGTCCCCCCGGAAACGGGGGCCCATTTTTTTGGTTCCTATCCCCGTTTTTTGGTTCCTACCCCCGGTGTCGCGCTTAAATGGGTCCCCCCGGAAACGGGGGCCCGTTTTTTGTTTCCTACCCGTTTACTGGTTCCTACCCCCGGTGTCGCGCTAAATGGATGGGTCCCCCCGGAAACGGGGCCCGTTTTTCTGGTTTCCTACCCCTGTTTTTTGGTACCTAGCCCGGTGTCACGCTTAAATGAGTCCCCCGGAACGGGGGCCCCTTTTTTTGGTTCCTACCCCGTTTTTGGTTCCTACCCCCGGTGTCGCGCTTAAATGGGTCCCCCCGGAAACAGGGGCCCGTTTTTTTGGTTCCTACCCCCGTTTTTGGTTCCTACCCCGGTGACGCGCTTAAATGGGTCCCCCCTGAAACGGGGGCCCGTTTTTTTGGTTCCTATCCCCGTTTTTGGTTCCTACCCCCGGTGTCGCTTAAATGGGTCCCCCCGGAAACAGGGGCCCATTTTTTTGGTTCCTACCCTCGTTTTTGGTTCCTACCCCCGGTGTCGCGCTTAAATCGGTCCCCCGGAAACGGGGCCCGTTTTTTTGGTTCCTACCCCCGTTTTTTGGTTCCTACCCACGGTGTCGCGCTTAAATGGTCCCCCCGGAAACGGGGGCCCGTTTTTTTCGTTCCTACCCCCGTTTTTTGTTCGTACTCCCGGTGTCGCGCTTAAATGGGTCCCCCTGGAAACGGGGGCCCGTTTTTTTGGTTCCTACCCCCGTTTTTTGGTTCCTACCCCGGTGCCACGGTTAAATGGGTCCCCCCGGAAACGGGGGCCCGTTTTTTTGGTTCCTACCCGCGTTTTTTGGTTCCTACCCCCGGTGCCGCGTTAAATGGGTCCCCCCGGAAACGGGGCCCGTTTTTTGGTTCCTACCCCCGTTTTTTGGTTCCTACCCCGGTGTCGCGCTTAAATGGGTCCCCCTAAAACGGGGCCTGTTTTTGGCTCCTACCCCGTTTTTTGGTTACCCGGTCGCTTAAATGGGTCCCCCGGAAACGGGGCCCGTTTTTTGGTTCCTACCCCTGTTTTTTGGTTCCTACCCCCGGTGTTACGCTTAAATGGGTCCCCCGGAAACGGGGGCCCGTTTTTTGGGCTCCTACCCCCGTTTTTTGGTTCCTAATCCCGGTGTCGCGATTATATGGGTCCCCCCGGAAACGGGGGCCCGTTTTTTGGTTCCTACCCCCATTTTTTGGTTCCTACCCCCGGTGTCGCGCTTAAATGGGTCCCCCCGGAAACGGGGCCCGTTTTTTTGGTTCCTACCCCCGTTTTTTGGTTCCTACCCCCGGTGTCGCGCTTAAATGGGTCCCCCCGGAAACGGGGGCCCGTTTTTTTGTTTCCTACCCGTTTACTGGTTCCTACCCCCGGTGTCGCGCTTAAATGGGTCCCCCGGAAACGGGGGCCCGTTTTTCTGGTTCCTACCCCCGTTTTTTGGTACCTAGCCCCGGTGTCACGCTTAAATGAGTCCCCCGGAACGGGGGCCCCTTTTTTTGGTTCCTACCCCCGTTTTTTGGTTCCTACCCCCGGTGTCGCGCTTAAATGGGTCCCCCCGGAAACAGGGGCCCGTTTTTTTGGTTCCTACCCTCGTTTTTTGGTTCCTACCCCCGGTGTCGCGCTTAAATCGGTCCCCCCGGAAACGGGGGCCCGTTTTTTTGGTTCCTACCCCCGTTTTTTGGTTCCTACCCCCGGTGTCGCGCTTAAATGGGTCCCCCCGGAAACGGGGGCCCGTTTTTTTGGTTCCTACCCCCGTTTTTTTTTTCGTACTCCCGGTGTCGCGCTTAAATGGGTCCCCCTGGAAACGGGGGCCCGTTTTTTTGGTTCCTACCCCCGTTTTTTGGTTCCTACCCCCGGTGCCACGGTTAAATGGGTCTCCCCGGAGACGGGGGCCCGTTTTTTTGGTTCCTACCCCCGTTTTTTGGTTCCTACCCCCGGTGCCGCGGTTAAATGGGTCCCCCCGGAAACGGGGGCCCGTTTTTTTGGTTCCTACCCCCGTTTTTTGGTTCCTACCCCCGGTGTCGCGCTTAAATGGGTCCCCCCTAAAACGGGGGCCTGTTTTTTGGGCTCCTACACCCGTTTTTTGGTTCCTAAACCCGGTGTCGCGCTTAAATGGCTCCCCCCGGAAACGGGGGCCCGTTTTTTTGGTTCCTACCCCCGTTTTTTGGTTCCTACCCCCGGTGTCGCGCTTAAATGGGTCCCCCGGAAACGGGGGCCCGTTTTTTGGTTCCTACCCTCGTTTTTTGGTTCCTACCCCCGGTGTCGCGCTTAAATGGGTCCCCCTAGAAACAGGGGCCCATTTTTTTGGTTCCTACCCCGTTTTTTGGTTCCTGACCCCCGGTGTCGCGCTTAATGGTCCGAACGGGGCCCGTTTTTTGTTCCTACCCCCGTTTTTGGTTCTACCCCCGGACGGGCCGTTTTTTGGTTCCTACGGCCCGTTTTTTGGTTCCTACCCCCGTGTCGGCTTACCGAAGGGTCCCCCGGAAACGGGGGCCCGTTTTTTGGTTCCTACCCCCGTTTTTTGGTTCCTACCCCCGGTGTCGCGCTTAAAAGGGTCCCTCCGGAAACGGGGGCCCGTTTTTTTGGTTCCTACCCCGTTTTCTGGTTCCTACCCCGGTGTCGCGCTTAAATGGGTCCCCCGTAAACGGCGGCCCGTTTTTTTGGTTCCTACCCCTGTTTTTGGTTCCTACCCCGGTCGTCGCGCTTAATGGTCCCGGAAACGGGGCCCGTTTTTTTGGTTCCTACCCCCGTTTTTTGGTTCCTACCCCCGGTGTCGCGCTTAAATGGGTCCCCCCGGAAACGGGGGCCCGTTTTTTTGTTCCTACCCGTTTACTGGTTCCTACCCCCGGTGTCGCGCTTAAATGGGTCCCCCCGGAAACGGGGGCCCGTTTTTCTGGTTCCTACCCCGTTTTTTGGTACCTAGCCCCGGTGTCACGCTTAAATGAGTCCCCCCGGAACGGGGGCCCCTTTTTTTGGTTCCTACCCCCGTTTTTTGGTTCCTACCCCGGTGTCGCGCTTAAATGGGTCCCCCCGGAAACAGGGGCCCGTTTTTTTGGTTCCTACCCCCGTTTTTTGGTTCCTACCCCCGGTGTCGCGCTTAAATGGGTCCCCCCTGAAACGGGGGCCCGTTTTTTTGGTTCCTATCCCCGTTTTTTGGTTCCTACCCCCGGTGTCGCGCTTAAATGGGTCCCCCGGAACAGGGGCCCGTTTTTTTGGTTCCTACCCTCGTTTTTGGTTCCTACCCCCGTGTCGCGCTTAAATCGGTCCCCCCGGAAACGGGGGCCCGTTTTTTTGGTTCCTACCCCCGTTTTTTGTTTCGTACTCCCGGTGTCGCGCTTAAATGGGTCCCCCTGGAAACGGGGGCCTGTTTTTTTGGTTCCTACCCCCGTTTTTTGGTTCCTACCCCCGGTGCCACGGTTAAATGGGTGTCCCCGGAAACGGGGGCCCGTTTTTTTGGTTCCTACCCCCGTTTTTGGTTCCTACCCCCGGTGCCGCGGTTAAATGGGTCCCCCCGGAAACGGGGGCCCGTTTTTTTGGTTCCTACCCCCGTTTTTTGGTTCCTACCCCCGGTGTCGCGCTTAAATGGGTCCCCCCTAAAACGGGGGCCTGTTTTTTGGGCTCCTACCCCCGTTTTTTGGTTCCTAACCCCGGTGTTGCGCTTAAATGGGTCCCCCGGAAACGGGGGCCCGTTTTTTTGGTTCCTACCCCGTTTTTTGGTTCCTACCCCCGGTGTCGCGCTTAAATGGGTCCCCCCGGAAACGGGGGCCCGTTTTTTTGGTTCCTACCCCTTTTTTGGTTCCTACCCCCGGTGTCGCGCTTAAATGGGTCCCCCTAGAAACAGGGGCCCATTTTTTTGGTTCCTACCCCCGTTTTTTGGTTCCTACCCCCGGTGCCGCGCTTAAATGGGTCCCCCAGAAACGGGGGCCCGTTTTTTTGGTTCCTACCCCCGTTTTTTGGTTCCTACCCCCGGTGTCGCGCTTAAATGGGTCCCCCCGGAAACGGGGGCCCGTTTTTTTGGTTCCTACCCCCGTTTTTTGTTCCTACCCCCGGTGTCGCGCTTAAATGGGTCCCCCCGGAAACGGGGGCCCGTTTTTTTTGGTTCCTATCCCCGTTTTTTGGTTCCTACCCCCGGTGTCGCGCTTAAATGGTTCCCCCGGAAACGGGGGCCCGTTTTTTTGGTTCCTACCCTCGTTTTTGGTTCCTACCCCCGGTGTCGGGCTAAATGGGTCCCCCTGGAAACAGGGGCCCGTTTTTTTGGTTCCTACCCCCGTTTTTTGGTTCCTACCCCCGGTGCCGCGCTTAAATGGGTCCCCCCGGAAACGGGGGCCCTTTTTTTGGTTCCTACCCCCGTTTTTTGGTTCCTACCCCCGGTGTCGCGCTTAAATGGGTCCCCCCGGAAACGGGGGCCCGTTTTTTGGGCTCCTACCCCCGTTTTTTGGTTCCTAACCCCGGTGTCGCGCTTAAATGGGTCCCCCCGGAAACGGGGGCCCGTTTTTTTGGTTCCTACCCCCGTTTTTTGGTTCCTACCCCCGGTGTCGCGCTTAAATGGGTCCCCCCGGAAACGGGGGCCCGTTTTTTTGGTTCCTACCCCCGTTTTTTGGTTCCTACCCCCGGTGTCGCGCTTAAATGGGTCCCCCCGGAAACGGGGGCCCGTTTTTTTTGTTTCA